>NW_027454406.1:0-80973 GCF_040206685.1 Ascaphus truei | reverse complement strand
AGAAGAGGTAGAGAGAGGTGATTAAAGATTGATTAGTTTGAGTCAGGGGAAGTGAGGCAAGGGTCATATAGAAGGAGATAAAGGGGGAGTGAGTGATAAAGGGAGAGAGAAAAGTTGAGAGATAAAGGGGGAGAGAATGAGCACTAAAAACAGGACTGCTATAACGTCTTGAAAGCCTAAGAAATCAGATCAACATACATAGACCTGAAAATGGAGGATTTTTTAAACCGATCGAATTGGCAGAACCAGACTGAAACAGCTTCTTATCAGCCGTCTACCACTGAGATGTATATTCTTTCAGTGGTAGAGAATGTATCATACCCTCCATTAGCAGTGTCTGATTACAATGGCTGCAGTGAAAGAAGTTAGGGTTAGGGTATCCTGAAAACCTGGCCTGTTTGCGGCTCTCGAGGACTGGAACTGTGCAGGCCTGGCTTACAGCATAGCAAAGTAGGCCAATTCACATAAAGAGAGCTATTTAGAAGTGGTTTGCCTCACTTCAGAGTTACTAGAATAGGCCACAAAATCCTTTGCGGTGTACAGGAAAAAAGAGGCATAACATACCAAGGCTGCCATCTCTTAATATTACAAGGTTACTAGATGCTCTGCAGAATTTTATAAATGCAGTAATTAATTGAAGCCAACTAAAGTGTCACTAATTTTAAATATCTTGGCATTTGGTTTCACTCCCATTTAAAATTTGAGTTGCATATTGATAATCTGACATCCAAAATCATTGCCAAACTGGGTGTACTTTATAGGAACAAATCCTCCCTAGGCCAAGGTGCATGATGGGTTAACTTTTGTATCTTACAGACATGCTTAAATGTAGTTAGTACTGCATTGCTGTGAACAGGACACATAGTGGAAAGTTACCTTAATTAAGAGAAACTCTCCAGAGTTGTATGGGAGTCTCCTGGGCCCTCCCCTAGGTCATGCTTATAGTGCCAGCAACGCGACTGGCGAAGTGACGGGTGACGTCACCTGCGAAAGTTATAATTTAACTTTCGGGGATGTCGCTGGCGACATGGGCATTGATTGGTTCAGAGGCTGTCACATGTGGCGACAGCCTCTGAAAAATCTGATTTCCCCAGCTCCAAATTTTGAGTCGCCAGCGTTACTCCCGTCGCGTCGCACTTACTATAAGCGCTGCCTAACTGGGATGTATACTGAATGCCTGGATGTGTTCTCTGACACATTTGTACAGCAGAGAAATGTGCCAGACTCTCAACTGTGGCAAAGCTGATAGTATACTCAGGACTGCGTGCAGTAAAAATTGATCACATAATAGCAACTATTGGGAGTCCCCTGGTTGTTGATGACATCATGAGCGCTATCCTGAGTGTCATAGAATGCTGAAATATATCCAAAGCTATGTATCCAATAAATTGAGCAGAAAGAGATAGGGGAAACTGTCCAAGCATTGCTGGAGTCAGAGGTAATATGGACCGCAGCCAGTTTGTTCAACTATCTGGGCTGTGGAAATACCAGATGGGTAGTGTAGGGTGGCTGTGCACTGTAGAACCCTAAACACAGTAGTGCCACTGTTGGTCGCTGTCATCGCTGACGTAATTACTTTGGTGGAACATATGCTGTGAAGTATGTATATACAATTATACCAAGGTACAAAAATAGGAGAATGAGAAAAGGAACATAGAGTAGTACGTCTTTGGCTAAGAGAAGAAGAAACCACTTGATTGTCTCTCTCTCTCTCTCTCTCTTTTTATATATATATAAAAATATAAAAAAGTGTAAAATGGGGGGGTTTGCGAGGTGTGAAATAGGCCTTGCAACACTACCATTTGAGTAAAAGTTGTGCCCTAAAAAAAATGTCATGGTAGGTGTGCTATGGGGTAGGGAGGGGGGCCTGATCCTTGCATTTGTCCTGGGCCCCAAGATTTCTGCTGGCGGCCCTACTGACAAGGGATTCCTCAAATTGGGCCCAGCAGAAGCTACTTCCCAAGCAAGCAATTGCCTTTTTATATTATTTGTTCTGCTTTTTACTATTATCAGTATATATATGTAACATCGCCAAAAGAAGGGTCGTGCGGTCACTGCTGTATTTCATCTCCTGTCTGCACCGCTGATAAGAGGCATAGAGGAATTTGTGAGGGCGGACCCTCGCTCTCGCAGAGGGGAGGGGTTTGATGTCTGTCTGTGTGTGTGTGTGTGTGAGAGGGAGAGAGAGAGTGTGTGTGTAAGAGGGAGAGTGTGTGTGTGTGTGTGTGTGTGTGTGTGTGTGTGTGTGTGTGTGTGTGTGTGTGTGTGTGTGTGTGTGTGTGTGTGTGTGTGTGTGTGTGTGTGTGTGTGTGTCACCCACCCTGTTTCCCTCTGTCTCACTTTCTGTCGCCCTCTGTCTCACTTTCTGTCACCCTCTGTCTCACTTTCTGTCACCCTCTGTTTCCCCCTGTCACCCTCTGTCTCACCCTGTCACCCTCTGTCTCACCCTGTCACCCTGTGTCACACCATGTCACCCATTTTCTCCCTGTCAACCTCTGTATCTCTCGGTATCACCCTGTCATTCTCTGTCTCACCCTGTCACCCTCTGCCTCACCCTGTCACCCTCTGCCTCACCCTATCTCACACACTCTCTGTGTCTCACACACTCTCTGTGTCTCACACACTCTCTGTGTCTCACACACTCTCTGTGTCACACACACACGCACACTCTCTCTGTGTCACACACACACTCTTAACAAGGACTAATTGTAGTATAATGTAATACAATAAATAAACATGTCAAAAACGAATGTTGTTCTTACTAGGAATTTATTCAATTTTTTTTAAAGCGGGCCTGGGGCGGGGCTAGGTGATGAGTAGATTTTTTTGTTCAGCGAGTAGATTTTTGGGTGATTTGTCAACCACAATATATATATATATATATGTAAGGGGGCCACTCCCGGCTTCCCTGATGTTCCTTTGCCCCTTGCCTTACCCCTGTGGCAGTGGGGGAAGGGGATGGCGACTTTTCCCAGTTGGCGCCGCTATCTGTGCCGGCGCCGTCGGGGGCCCTGATGCTCGAGCATGCGCAGATAGCCACAGCGGCCATGTTGTGTTTGGTGCGAGGTTCGCGCAATACGCAGAGGTTGGCAAGGGTAGTGGTGGCCATTACAAGTGTACAGGAGATCTGGTAGGTTGCGCAGGTGCAGTTATGTGTAGCGGTGGCCACTACAGCTTTGCACAGGTGCAGTAGAGACCGCGCACACAGTCCCCATAGGAAAGAGGTTCTGAGTGGACTACATCCCCCAGCAGCCTCTGGTGAATGCCCTATGTTCCCTGTCACCTGCAACCAACCAGCCACTGAGACTTGCAGATTCTCTGCAGCAGGGAATTTGATACATTGTTTTGTGCAGTCAGGAAGCAGACTGGGAAGCACATGAGTGAGTGAGACTTAGGGGACAAAGGGGGAAAGAAGGTGGGCAGAGAGCTGCGAGATTCTGCCCTAGGCCAGAAATCCCCAGGCTAGAGTTGAGGCCCTGACTTCCCACTAGTGAGGGTGGGTGGTCACAGGGACAGGCCCTAGTACAGGAACCTGTCACTTTAGAGAGAGAAAGAAGTGAAGGAAGCAGAGACTGTCGCAGCACCATTACAGAGGTTTAGGATCAGACCTCTTCAAGCACAGCAGCAACCAACCGGGTGGGATCGCCCTGGAAGGTAACCCTGACGTATCTTCACCGTCGGATCCTTTGCGAAGTCTGTTTGCAGGTCCTAGCACTGGAGCGCTCGGCAGGTAACATCCATAAGTGCACCAACTATAAATCAGTACATAGTGGCTGTGCAGTCACACACACACATACCTTACTTTGGGGGTGGGGTTGTGGTGTGGGGAGTTGGACATGGTGTGGGTACACGGTGAGGGGTTGCATCCTGCGAGACACGTGAGTTACTGTGTCTCCTAGAAGAGAGACACTTAATGTATGACATGCATAGTTATGTTACTGTTAGAAAAGTCACTGTTCTTTTATATGCTGTGTGCGTGATATTATATTATTGTCCTGTGAGGAACAACTCCCGCTCTGCTTGGAGCCATCACAGGTGGAGGCGCTGCACCATATAGTATTGTTCAGGAGGATACACCCCAGGCTCTCATTGGCGGAGGCTCAGGCCTCCTGTGAGCCTCACAGGTAAAGCACCACACTGGGTAATACATATAGCTCCCCTCACATGCACCCTATCTGCGATTGGGTGGGGGAATATGGGTTACATATATATATATATATATATATATATATATATATATATATATATATATATAGTACCGACACACTTTATTCGAGTGTGGCCGGTACCGCAAGCCGGGAGATTTCCCGGCTTGCTAGTGGCCGCCCCTCGGCGTGCCGCGCGTCATAGACGCGCGGTCACGCGTCTTCGGGAGCGTGCGCCCCCTGCACGCGCGTCCAGGGGCTCCCCGAGGGAGCCCTGGTGTCCCGCGATCGCGGGACAGCGGCAGGGGGTTCCGGGGGACCCGGCGGACCCGGCAGCGGTAGGGAGAGCGCCCCGATCGGAGGGCGCTCTTCCGCTGCTTCGGCGCGCGCCCGTCACTCTCGGGCGCGCGCCAGGCTACTGCTGCGGCCAAGAACGGGCAAATGCTCGAATAAACTTGGCCACAGCAGTATATATATATATATATATATATATATATATATATATATATATATATATTATTAGGCTATAACTGCAGCACTGATTATTGTGCTACCTAGTTCTTGTTGGTTCTTAATAGATTGCTATGAGGGATATTGTTATATGCACTTATGATATAATACACCTCATTTAGCAATCAGGACGCCACACTCCATATATTTTAGCACCCTCCCCATCAGTTACATATGTTGCTGGTACCATGGTTTTTTACCTCACTACTTCTTATTGGGACTCACACTGGTACTGTCATTTAGCGCATGAATATTTATTTTGTTCTAACAAAATTAACACAGTATAGGAAAATATGCATTTGTCAGAGGGAAAGGCCAATAATCTGGAGTCAGGTCACCCTAATGTATATTAAAAATAAACACAGGCCTGTCTGATACTCCCTGATATTATAAAGTAAAGAGGCCACTCTATAATAAATATTTACACAGGCCTTTTTAAGTCTGTCCCTAATAATCTGTAATCAGGAGGTCATTATAAGTGTTAAACAGTAGTGGTACTGTGATATTAAAGTGACAATCCCATACAAGTTTAATTCAGCCCAAATCCACACAATAATGTTAATAAATGCATTATAAATATCACATGACCATATGTATACTGACTTAGTTCATGGCTGTGTTATTACATCATTACATGTGTAATTAAATCCGTGACATTCTCAGGCTCCCCCCTTCTGTGACAATCATACAGCCGGGCCGTTACATTGCAACACACTAATCCCGCCCCTAGTGACATCACGTAATCAGTAACCAGTCAGAGAAGCTAGCAGGCAAAGAACTACATTTCCCACAATGCACCTCGTGGAGTGTGGCTAGCAGCTACACCTTCTCTCACTAGTTTGTCTCTTGCGAGCTTCCGTACACAGCGTCTTGTTAGAGTGGGGCGTGGACATGTGTAAACTTCAATGGTGGGAAAATGAGACAGTTTTAGCTGCTAGCTGAGCAGTGGTACAGCGCTCTGTAGAAGGCGCTCTCAGTCGGGTGAGTGATTTTTCAATGTGTGTGTTTATTTTATTTCATTTCTCATTTTACTTTCACTTTAAGTACTGCATGCTTATTTTTTTCTTTGGGCATTTAGGGATTTAAGTGCTCCGTGAGCCGATTCCTCCATTGAAGGAGGAGCTATGAGGCCAACCTATCACAGCTACTGTACCATCTTCAGTTGCTTTCAGTATACTGATTAATCCACGGCACAGAATATGCAACTTCAAATACATCTATCAACTGTCTATATGTTAAGCCCCCGGACAAGCATTTGCTTGTTAGTTATATACTAGTTTCATACAAGCACTTCACACAGGGGGCTTCAACTTAGGTAGTACTTGACCGGCCGGTCTGAGTGTTCTCATTTCCATATATTTCTTGCCTCTACACTTTATTTACATACTTTGTACTTATTACTGCAGTGTAGCATTTTTCCCCACACCTTAAGGTTCAGTTTATAACAGCTTTGTAGGTCACCACTGCTCCTCATTTTAACCATTTATGTGTATGTGATTAATAAACCTTTATTGATACAATTTGTGTATGTTAGAGTGCTATTCAGGGGATTCTTTTTTTCTGTGTTAGTTTTCATATATGTGTGTGTGTGTGTGTGTGTGTGTGTGTGTGTGTGTATATATGTATATATTTATGTATATATATTTGTGTGTGTGTGACCTTGGGCAAGTCACTTCATATCCTCTGCCTCAGGCACCAATGTCATAGATTGTAAGCTCTATGGGGCAGGGACTTGTGTCTGCAAAATGTCTCTGTATAGCGCTACGTAAAACTAGCAGCGCTTTAAAAGAACATGCTGTTATTATTATTATATATAAATGTGTATGTATTTATTTATATAGCACTATTAATGTATATAGCGTTTCACAGTAGTAATACATGTGAAAATCCTATAAATAACAAATACAAATATCAGGTCATGGGAATAAGTGATTTGGACATAAAAGTAACATTTCGGAAGTGTGGACAACTAATACATCTTGTAGATTGCCTTTACAGTGTGATGTCATTGATTCAGTAGATTGTGTGCAGACCAGGACTGCAGTACAGTGTCACTCACATGGATGACTTGCGTGGTAGAAGCTCAAGAACAAGGATGTCAAACTCCAGTCCTCGAGGGCAGCAAACAGGCCAGGTTTTCAGGATATCCCTACTGAAAACCTGGCCTGTTTGGGACCCTCGAGGACTGGAGTTTGACATGCATGCTCTAGACGGAGCACAGCTGTGGGTGGGAGGTGGATTTGCTTTGCATCAAATGGTTTGGAGCAAGGTTTATTGTATGTATTATCATAATAACAATGCAATGCTTAACTTTTATTTCAGGAGGGATGACTGCAGAACAGAAGTGAATATTGAAGCCATGTGTTCCTTTTCTTGCAAAAGAGAAAATTTGAAGGACAGTTGAACAGAATGAAAATTACTACACAGAGACAGATAAGCAATGTGTATATTTCTCATTTACCATTTAGTATTTGTCGTTTTATTGACTCCACACAATCCGGCTGCTACGGGTTTCACATTGAACATTTTCATCTCTACTCTACCCCTTCCTGTGATCTGAACCATGCAAGTTTTCATTGATTCAATACATCATGAGTAGAGTGTGGCTACAGTATGAAGTAAAGACCCAAGGACCACATCTACTACCATTCATAACAAGAACATGTGCAGTAGCGCACAGCTGCAGTTCTATGTGATTGTTATGAAAGGTTGAGGTGGTTCAATTCTATGAATCTGGAGTGGGATGGATCCTGTTTGCATCACATGGTTTCATCTAGGCCAGTAGATTATATAACTCTCAGTACAGGTTACACATGGCATCAGTATTAGTGATGTAAAGAGGAGGAAAGCTTCAATGTGGAGAACAAAGCCAAGTAATGTTGAAGTTACTCCTTTTACCATTTACTTGGTCAGTCTGTACTGTCTACTCCCCACACAGCTGCTAAGGGTCTTCCATTTTAAATACTTTCACCTCCTATTCTGCACTGCTTTGCTGCCCATTATTTAGAGATGCGTTCCAGTCATGTTTACCACTCTGAATCTCTCTGCAGTCATTGATTCAGCACATCATGGGTAGAGCATGGCTACAGATACAGAAAGCTTTTATTATTTTACCGGCTGATCATCCATAATATTGCATTAAAACATAGAATATCACTTAATTTCCAAAAGATTCAGTGATGCTGATAATGCAGAATCTCACAACATTTCCCATCATAATGCCATAATGCACCAGAGGAAGAAATAATCCTTGCTATATCTGTACATTGTGTGACGTATTACCTCCATGACCATTGATAGCAAGTACATCTTCTGTATAGAGCAGCTGTGTTATGATGCAGTTATTGATCATCATTGACATAATCACAAGAATCTTATGCAAAGGGAAATTGTCCGCAGCGAAGTGAGATGTGTGCCTGTTTTAAGTCCTCCAGCTTAACGCCCCTACACCTCCCACTACACAGACATACTTACTTATGCATACACTGACATCTGGCATACCTACACACACCCCAGGGCCACTTCCTTCCCCTGATGTCAGGGAGAGGATGGGCATGCAGAGTGCAGTAAGTCTCCACGTTACTCTGGCCAACAGTCTTGGCCTACCCCCAGCATCTGTCACCCACAACATCTGTTCCCTCCTTGTAAAGTGCTGAACTATCTCACCTGGGTCAGTGCTATAGCTGATCACAGTGCCCGATCATGATGTCACTGTGACAGGCAGCAGTGCAGATTGACCGGTCAATCAATGCAGTGCCGCACCATATGCACTAAATGAGATTTCCGTGCCCCCTGTCAGGTTACTCCCTGGGCAGTGACCCTGCTCACCCCCTCCCCTAGTTCCACCTCTGACCACAATTATCTCTCTTGGAGAGTGTAGCAAATTGGTGTTGGTGGAATCTCACCTCTGCCATGCATGGTCACAATCTGGGCACAGGACCCAAATAGTGGGCAATGTGGCACTTCTTACAGTAGAGAATAAGTAACTATATTCTTTACTTGTGTATTAAGGACCTTATTTGCATTAAAATTCAGTCCCCATGGGACCAAGACTTTCTGGCTTACTGAACAAAGTGGAATTGTTTCGTAGAGGGTGGAGAATTGTATTTTATCTGAAATTACCCCCTCTGCACAAAATACAAACAATTATACACATACACGTACCTTGTGGAAGTTGTTGCCCTCTATCTTCCTGTGGTCTCTCCCTGTTTCTCACCGTGCCTCCTCCCATTTCCTTGCACCTCTGCGTCTCCGCATATATCCCTATACTCAGAGCCGGCTCCGGTCAGTGACATGGGATGCCCAAATATGAGCATATCCATGCCACTGACCGGAGCCCACTCTGTTGCGGATATGGAGAGAGACTGGGAGATTTACATCCCCTTATAATTCATATGGTGCATAGTACCGGCACGTATTGTTTTACCGTTACTGTGTACCTTCCTACTTTCACACTGGTACAGTATGTGCTGCAGTGGGACTGAGAGGGATATATTGGTAACACATAGTTATTGTTGGGGGAATTCAATCCATTTTGAAAATAGTAATGCAATGTTTTATACTTTTTTTTTTGCAGTAATGAAGAATGAAAAAGTTCTGTTAAAATTGAATTGGAGGTGAACTGGAATCATCATCAACTCTGCACCAGTGTGAATTGATGTTCTTTAATGTTCTGATAAGGTACATGCAACATCTCTTCCTCAACCCCTACACCACTCTCTGCCTCTTGCCTCTCTCTCTCCACCTCCCTGCTAAGCGTATTAACCCATCTAATGTAATCCACATTCCATGTCTCACTTTACTCTTCACTTCTCACGTGCCCTCTGGAATGTCTGCTCTCTGACTAACAAGGTCTATTTGTACATGACCTCTTCTGCTCTCATCATCCACCACTTCTCATTCCCCTCACCCCTGTCCTACTCGATACCTCAGCTTAATTGAACTCTCTCCTCTGACATCTACCCTTATCTCTAACCTCTCCTCACTTTCTGCTTAAACTAACTATCTTGTTAACTTTTACAATGCTATCATCTCCTCCTCCTCCCTCCTCCCTCCTCCATTATATATTTATATGCCCCTTCTAGGCTCTGACACACTCATCCCTCTAAGGCCATGATTATCATGGGCACATGCTTGGTTATCCACAGTGCGTGCGAGCGATGCAGAGCCGCCTCGGACCTCAGTGCAGGGATTGCTGCATACCCCAGCATCTGTCACCCACAAACAATACACACACTAATACTCCCCACAATACACACTATAATACCTCCTCAATACTAATCTCTCCAATAATATTATAGCTCCAAACACAATATACACAACACCCTTACACAAGATACACAATCTAGTACTCTCCTCTGCACCTCTACACACAATATAATACTCCCACACACACAATATACACACTACCCTCCTACCCCCATAAAATACAACCAATAATACACACACACTTTGTGGATGTTGGGACCAGCTCCCGGCATGCACCAGTGAAAGAGAGAGGCCAGCAGAAGCTCGGAAGAACTCCCTCTCTCCATCCGTGCCTCCCTCCGTTTCCCATCTTCTCCCTGTCTCTCTCCCTCCCTTTCCTTGCATCTCCCTGCGTCTTTACGTATACCCAGTCAGTGACGGCTCTGGTCACGTGATGCCTTAATATGGGCTTATCCATATATGTTCATCCACGTCACTAATGTGATGCCCGCACTGTTGCGGAGCTGGTACTTACGACGCGCACTTATTGTTTTATCAGTACTGCGTACCTGACTCTACCGGCCTACTTTCAACACTAGTACAATAAGTGCTTCACTACGAGTGAGTGGGGAATATTGGCATCACACAGTCACTGTTGAATATGCCATTCAATCCATTTTGAAAATAGTAATGCAATGTGGTTTTGTTTTGTTTGCTTTTTGCAGTAATGAAGAATGGATAAGTTATATTAAAATTAAATTGGAGGGGAACTGGATTCAGCATTTCATCATGAACTCTGCACTTGTGAGAATTTACCTTCTTGAATGCCCTGAGAGGTACACGCAACTTTAAGACTATAATCTGCTGTGCAAGCTTTCGTGCTATACCTCCCCCTCAGGTTTTGATTTATACATTTGCTCCCTCAAGTCATGTCCTCTAATATTTGAAAGCTCTCTCCTAGCATTTTCTCTCTACCACAGAACGTCATCCCAATGTAACCTCTCTCTTGTTCTCTCTGCTTGCTGTTTCCTCACTCCTCTGTTAAACTTTTCTAATTTCTCTAACTTCCACACTCCTGCTTTTATCCACATGTTCTCCTCTTTCCTTCCCCTACCTTTGCATGTGTCTACACACTGCACCATTTGTACAGACCTCTATTGCAGCTATTTCTGCACTGCTCAATGAAAAGCACTCATGTACATCCTATTCTCTGCGCCCCCTCTCTCTCTGCGCCCCCTCTCTCTCTGCGCCCCCTCTCTCTCTGCGCCCCCTCTCTCTCTGCGCCCCCTCTCTCTCTGCGCCCCCTCTCTCTCTGCGCCCCCTCTCTCTCTGCGCCCCCTCTCTCTCTGCGCCCCCTCTCTCTCTGCGCCCCCTCTCTCTCTGCGCCCCCTCTCTCTCTGCGCCCCCTCTCTCTCTGCGCCCCCTCTCTCTGCGCCTATCTGTCTCATTCTCTCTACGTCCCTCTCTCTCTACATAGAGCTATCTCTGTCTCTCTCTACACCTATCTCTGTGTCTCCTTCTATGTTTGCTGATGTGTGGGATATCTCTTATAATCTTGAACCTGCTCATATACACATCGGGTCTCCCTGCCTCTGCCTCCCTGCTAAGAGTGTTAACCTATCTAATGTAATCCACATTCCTTTCCTTACTTTTTTCTTCCCTTCTCCTATGCCCTCTGGAATGTCCGTTCTCTGACTAACAAGGCTCTAGTTGTACATGACCTCTTCTGCTCTCATCATTCACAATCAGTCATTCCCCTCACCCCATCTTACCTGTCCCACTGATTTTCCTCTGCTTAATTAAACTCTCCTCTGACATCTACTCTAACCTCTCTGCTCTCTCTCTCTCTTTCTGCTTAAACTGACAATCTTATTAACTCTTACAATGCTATCCTCTATATGCCCCTTCAAGCTCTGACACACACGTCCCTCTAACCCACACCCTTGGCTAAATTCCCAAACATGTTCATCACACTTCCACTCACTGTTCTTAATGCCTATGAAGGAAATCTCACACTTGATGTTTGATTTTTCTACAGTAAAAATGTCTCCAGTCCTGTATAAAGCTGCTCTCTGGGGCCAAACCACACTACTTTTTTTTCCACATTCATCAACACACAAATTTAATTTACGCTGTCTTTTTTCCCCTGTATTTGACTCCCTCCACTAACCTTCTTCTCACACTTGCCATCCTTCCTTCACTTCTCCTCAAGCATTTGACTACTTCAGAGGCAAGGTGGATGCCACCCACAAGGAGATTCCTTCTGTCCCTTCCCCCTTCTCTCCTTCTACCTAATTCTCCTTCTGCATTTGACTCCTTTTCTTCTCTTACAGAGCTGGAAGCTAATCATCTTCTCTTCTCCCTCTACCACATGCCCTCTAGATCGTATCCCCTCACACCTTACTGCATCTCTTAGTCCCCACTCTCACCCACATCTTCAAGTCCTCCCTATTCTCTGGCTCTTTACCCTCTTACTTTAAGCCTGTAGTGGTCACCCTTTTCTCAGAAACAACCTACACCCTATGTGCCTTACTAACTACCGCCCTATATCCCTCCTGCTGTTTGTCTCCTAATTGCTAGAATGTCAACATTCTTAAATCACATGCCCTCCTGGATCCTTTACAACCTGCCTTTCGTACAGCTCGTTCTACAGACTGTGCTTAAAGCAAATTCCCAAGGTCACTTTTCCCTACTAATCCTACTTGATCTATCTGCTGCGTTTGATGCTCTCAATCACTCTCCTCCTTCATATTCTAAACTCTCTCTTGGTATCCGTAACACAGTTCTATCCTGGTATTCATCATAACTTTCCTGTCACACATTCTCCATCTCTGTTGCTAACATGTCTTCGTCTTCTATTGATCTGTCTGTGGGTATACATCAGGGCTCTGTTCTGAGATCTCTCTTTCTCTCTACATACTATCATTTGGTGACCTCATCAACTCTTTGTGACAATCCTATAAATAACAAATACAAATATCAGGTCATGGGAATAAGTGATTTGGACATAAAAGTAAAATTTCGGAAGTGTGGACAACTAATACATCTTGTAGATTGCCTTTACAGTGTGATGTCATTGATTCAGTAGATTGTGTGCAGACCAGGACTGCAGTACAGTGTCACTCACATGGATGACTTGCGTGGTAGAAGCTCAAGAACAAGGATGTCAAACTCCAGTCCTCGAGGGCAGCAAACAGGCCAGGTTTTCAGGATATCCCTACTGAAAACCTGGCCTGTTTGGGACCCTCGAGGACTGGAGTTTGACATGCATGCTCTAGAAGGAGCACAGCTGTGGGTGGGAGGTGGATTTGCTTTGCATCAAATGGTTTGGAGCAAGGTTTATTGTATGTATTATCATAATAACAATGCAATGCTTAACTTTTATTTCAGGAGGGATGACTGCAGAACAGAAGTGAATATTGAAGCCATGTGTTCCTTTTCTTGCAAAAGAGAAAATTTGAAGGACAGTTGAAGAGAAGGAAAATTACTACACAGAGACAGATAAGCAATGTGTATATTTCTCATTTACCATTTAGTATTTGTCGTTTTATTGACTCCACACAATCCGGCTGCTACGGGTTTCACATTGAATATTTTCATCTCTACTCTACCCCTTCCTGTGATCTGAACCATGCAAGTTTTCGTTGATTCAATACATCATGAGTAGAGGGTGGCTACAGTATGAAGTAAAGACCCAAGGACCACATCTACTACCATTCATAACAAGAACATGTGCAGTAGCGCACAGCTGCAGTTCTATGTGATTGTTATGAAAGATTGAGGTGGTTCAATTCTATGAATCTGGAGTGGGATGGATCCTGTTTGCATCATATGGTTTCATCTAGGCCAGTAGATTATATAACTCTCAGTACAGGTTACACATGGCATCAGTATTAGTGATTTAAAGAGGAGGAAAGCTTCAATGTGGAGAACAAAGCCAAGTAATGTTGAAGTTACTCCTTTTACCATTTACTTGGTCAGTCTGTACTGTCTACTCCCCACACAGCTGCTAAGGATCTTCCATTTTAAATACTTTCACCTCCTATTCTGCACTGCTTTGCTGCCCATTATTCAGAGATGCGTTCCAGTCATGTTTAGCACTCTGAATCTCTCTGCAGTCATTGGTTCAGCACATCATGGGTAGAGCATGGCTACAGATACAGCAAGCTATTATTATTTTACCGGCTGATCATCCATAATATTGCATTAAAACATAGAATATCACTTAATTTCCAAAAGATTCAGTGATGCTGATAATGCAGAATCTCACAACATTTCCCATCATAATGCCATAATGCACCAGTGGGAGAAATAATCCTTGCTATATCTGTACATTGTGTGACGTATTACCTCCATGACCATTGAGAGCAAGTACATCTTCTGTATAGAGCGGCTGTGTTATGATGCAGTTATTGATCATCATTGACATAATCACAAGAATCTTATGCAAAGGGAAATTGTCCGCAGCGAAGTGAGATTTCAGCCCCCAAACGTCTGTAATATTAATGCAATGTCTTACTTTTGTTGCAGTGAACACTGAAGAGACGGATCTACTACAACACTGTACAGGATGAGCATACGCTACAAGCAGCAAAATGATCTTGCAGTTGACAGTATGTTGTTCTGGTAATGTGCACAATTATTATTTATGGGCTACACACCACAGTGCTGGACATATTCTGTTAACTTCAACTCTACTCCTATCATGGAGATGTCTTCCTGGTGTTACTGATTCAGTACATCATATGCACAGTGTGGTTATGATATGATGGATTGATTTAATGAACCCACCAACCAATGATGACATCTGCATCATCTTCTGTAAAGTGCAGCTACAGCATGATATTATCAGCATTTGGTGCGGTATAATCAGAGGTATCTATGTGCTTTTGTGCCTGTTTTAAGTCCTCCAGCTTAACGCCCCTACACCTCCCACTACACAGGCATACTTACTTATGCATACACTGACATCTGGCATACCTACACACACCCCAGGGCCACTTCCTTCCCCTGATGTCAGGGAGAGGATGGGCATGCAGAGTGCAGTAAGTCTCCACGTTACTCTGGCCAACAGTCTTGGCCTACCTCCAGCATCTGTCACCCACAACATCTGTTCCCTCCTTGTAAAGTGCTGAACTATCTCACCTGGGTCAGTGCTATAGCTGATCACAGTGCCCGATCAGGATGTCACTGTGACAGGCAGCAGTGCAGATTGACCGGTCAATCAATGCAGTGCCGCAACATATGCACTAAATGAGATTTCCGTGCCCCCAGTCAGGTTACTCCCTGGGCAGTGACCCTGCTCACACCCTCCCCTAGTTCCACCTCTGATCACAATTATCTCTCTTGGAGAGTGTAGCAAATTGGAGTTGGGGGAATCTCACCTCTGCCATGCATGGTCACAATCTGGGCACAGGACCCAAATAGTGGGCAATGTGGCACTTCTTACAGTAGAGAATAAGTAACTTTATTCTTTACTTGTGTATTAAGGACCTTATTTGCATTAAATTCAGTCCACATGGGACCAAGACTTTCTGGCTTACTGAACAAAGTGGAATTGTTTCGTAGAGGGTGGAGAATTGTATTTTATCTGAAATTACCCCCTCTGCACAAAATACAAACAATTATACCCATACAAGTACCTTGTGGAAGTTGTTGCCCTCTATCTTCCTGTGGTCTCTCCCTGTTTCTCACCGTGCCTCCTCCCATTTCCTTGCACCTCTGCGTCTCCGCATATATCCCTATACTCAGAGCCGGCTCCGGTCAGTGACATGGGATGCCCAAATATGAGCATACCCATATATCGGCATCCATGCCACTGACCGGAGCCCGCTCTGTTGCGGATATGGAGAGAGACTGGGAGATTTACATCCCCTTATAATTCATATGGTGCATAGTACCGGCACGTATTGTTTTACCGGTACTGTGTACCTTCCTACTTTCACACTGGTACAGTATATGCTGCAGTGGGACTGAGAGGGATATATTGGTAACACATAGTCATTGTTGGGGGAATTCAATCCATTTTGAAAATAGTAATGAAATGTTTTTTACTTTTCTTTTTTTTCAGTAATGAAGAATGAAACATTTCTGTTAAAATTGAATTGGAGGTGAACTGGATTCATCATCAACTCTGCACCAGTGTGAATTGATGTTCTTTAATGTTCTGATAAGGTACATGCAACATCTCTTCCTCAACCCCTGCACCACTCTCTGCCTCTTGCCTCTCTCTCTCCACCTCCCTGCTAAGCGTATTAACCCATCTAATGTAATCCACATTCCATGTCTCACTTTACTCTTCACTTCTCACGTGCCCTCTGGAATGACTGCTCTCTGACTAACAAGGTCTATTTGTACATGACCTCTTCTGCTCTCATCATCCACCACCTCTCATTCCCCTCACCCCTGTCCTACTCGATACCTCAGCTTAATTGAACTCTCTCCTCTGACATCTACCCTTATCTCTAACCTCTCCTCACTTTCTGCTTAAACTAACTATCTTGTTAACTTTTACAATGCTATCATCTCCTCCTCCCTCCTCCTCCTTCCTCCTCCCTCCTCCATTATATATATACCCCTTCTAGGCTCTGACACACTCATCCCTCTAAGGCCATGATTATCATGGGCACATGCTTGGTCGTCCACAGTGCGTGCGAGCGATGCAGAGCCGCCTCGGACCTCAGTGCAGGGATTGCTGCATACCCCCAGCATCTGTCACCCACAAACAATACACACACTAATACTCCCCACAATACACACTATAATACCTCCTCAATACTAATCTCCCCAATAATATTATAGCTCCAAACACAATATACACAACACCCTTACACAAGATACACAATCTAGTACTCTCATCTGCACCTCTACACACAATATAATACTCCCACACACACACAATATACACACTACCCTCCTACCCCCATAAAATACAACCAATAATACACACACACTTTGTGGATGTTGGGACCAGCTCCCGGCATGCACCAGTGAAAGAGAGAGGCCCGCAGAAGCTCGGAAGAACTCCCTCCATCCGTGCCTTCCTCCGTTTCACATCTTCTCCCTGTCTCTCTCCCTCCCTTTCCTTGCATCTCCCTGCGTCTTTACGTATACCCAGTCAGTGACGGCTCTGGTCACGTGATGCCTTAATATGGGCTTATCCATATATGTTCATCCACGTCACTAATGTGATGCCCGCACTGTTGCGGAGCTGGTACTTACGACGGGCACTTATTGTTTTATCAGTACTGCGTACCTGACTCTACCGGCCTACTTTCAACACTAGTACAATATGTGCTTCACTACGAGTGAGTGGGGAATATTGGCATCACACAGTCACTGTTGAATATGCCATTCAATCCATTTTGAAAATAGTAATGCAATGTGGTTTTGTTTTGTTTGCTTTTTGCAGTAATGAAGAATGGAAAAGTTATATTAAAATTAAATTGGAGGGGGACTAGATTCAGCATTTCATCATGAACTCTGCACTTGTGAGAATTTAACTTCTTGAATACCCTGACAGGTACACGCAACATTAAGACTATAATCTGCTGTGCAAGCTTTCGTGCTATACCTCCCCCTCAGGTTTTGATTTATACATTTGCTCCCTCAATTCATGTCCTCTAATATTTGAAAGCTCTCTCCTAGCATTTTCTCTTTACCACAGAACGTCATCCCAATGTAACCTCTCTCTTGTTCTTTCTGCTTGCTGTTTCCTCACTCCTCTGTTAAACTTTTCTAATTTCTCTAACTTCCACACTCCTGCTTTTATCCACATGTTCTCCTCTTTCCTTCCCCTACCTTTGCATGTGTCTACACACTGCACCATTTGTACAGACCTCTATTGCAGCTATTTCTGCACTGCTCAATGAAAAGCACTCTTTAATATCCTATTCTCTGTGCCCCCTCTCTCTGCGCCCCCTCTTTTGGCGCCTCCTCTCTCTGCGCCCCCTCTCTCTGCGCCTATCTGTCTCATTCTCTCTACGTCCCTCTCTCTCTACATAGAGCTATCTCTGTCTCTCTCTACACCTATCTCTGTGTCTCCTTCTATGTTTGCTGATGTGTGGGATATCTCTTATAATCTTGAACCTGCTCATATACACATCGGGCCTCCCTGCCTCTGCCTCCCTGCTAAGAGTGTTAACCTATCTAATGTAATCCACATTCCTTTCCTTACTTTTCTCTTCCCTTCTCCTATGCCATCTGGAATGTCCGTTCTCTGACTAACAAGGCTCTAGTTGTACATGACCTCTTCTGCTCTCATCATTCACAATCAGTCATTCCCCTCACCCCATCTTACCTGTCCCACTGATTTGCCTCTGCTTAATTAAACTCTCCTCTGACATCTACTCTAACCTCTCTGCTCTCTCTCTCTTTCCGCTTAAACTAACAATCTTATTAACTCTTACAATGCTATCCTCCTATCTATATGCCCCCTCTAGGCTCTGACACACTTGTCCCTCTAGCCCACACCCTTGGCTAAATTCCCAAACATGTTCATCACACTTCCACTCGCTGTTCTTAATGCCTATGAAGGAAATCACACAATTGATATTTGATTTTTCTACAGTAAAAATGTCTCCAGTCCTGTATAAAGCTGCTCTCTGGGGCCAAACCACACTACTTTTTTTTCACATTCATCAACACTCAAATTTAATTTACGCTGTCTTTTTTTCCCTGTATTTGACTCCCTCCACTAACCTTCTCCTCACACTTGCCATCCTTCCTTCACTTCTCCTCAAGCATTTGACTACTTCAGAGGCAAGGTGGATGCCACCCACAAGGAGATTCCTTCTGTCCCTTCCCCCTTCTCTCCTTCTACCTAATTCTCCTTCTGCATTTGACTCCTTTTCTTCTCTTACAGAGCTGGAAGCTAATCATCTTCTCTTCTCCCTCTACCACATGCCCTCTAGATCGTATCCCCTCACACCTTACTGCATCTCTTAGTCCCCACTCTCACCCACATCTTCAATTCCTCCCTATTCTCTGGCTCTTTACCCTCTTACTTTAAGCCTGTAGTGGTCACCCTTTTCTCAGAAACAACCTACACCCTATGTGCCTTACTAACTACCGCCCTGTATCCCTCCTGCTGTTTGTCTCCTAATTGCTAGAATGTCAACATTCTTAAATCACATGCCCTCCTGGATCCTTTACAACCTGCCTTTCATACAGCTCGTTCTACAGACTGTGCTTAATGCAAATTCCCAAGGTCACTTTTCCCTACTAATCCTACTTGATCTATCTGCTGCGTTTGATGCTCTCAATCACTCTCCTCCTTCATATTCTAAACTCTCTCTTGGTATCCGTAACACAGTTCTATCCTGGTTTTCATCATAACTTTCCTGTCACACATTCTCCATCTCTGTTGCTAACATGTCTTCGTCTTCTATTGATCTGTCTGTGGGTATACATCAGGGCTCTGTTCTGAGATCTCTCTTTCTCTCTACATACTATCATTTGGTGACCTCATCAACTCTTTGTGACAATCCTATAAATAACAAATACAAATATCAGGTCATGGGAATAAGTGATTTGGACATAAAAGTAACATTTCGGAAGTGTGGACAACTAATACATCTTGTAGATTGCCTTTACAGTGTGATGTCATTGATTCAGTAGATTGTGTGCAGACCAGGACTGCAGTACAGTGTCACTCACATGGATGACTTGCGTGGTAGAAGCTCAAGAACAAGGATGTCAAACTCCAGTCCTCGAGGGCAGCAAACAGGCCAGGTTTTCAGGATATCCCTACTGAAAACCTGGCCTGTTTGGGACCCTCGAGGACTGGAGTTTGACATGCATGCTCTAGACGGAGCACAGCTGTGGGTGGGAGGTGGATTTGCTTTGCATCAAATGGTTTGGAGCAAGGTTTATTGTATGTATTATCATAATAACAATGCAATGCTTAACTTTTATTTCAGGAGGGATGACTGCAGAACAGAAGTGAATATTGAAGCCATGTGTTCCTTTTCTTGCAAAAGAGAAAATTTGAAGGACAGTTGAAGAGAAGGAAAATTACTACACAGAGACAGATAAGCAATGTGTATATTTCTCATTTACCATTTAGTATTTGTCGTTTTATTGACTCCACACAATCCGGCTGCTACGGGTTTCACATTGAATATTTTCATCTCTACTCTACCCCTTCCTGTGATCTGAACCATGCAAGTTTTCGTTGATTCAATACATCATGAGTAGAGGGTGGCTACAGTATGAAGTAAAGACCCAAGGACCACATCTACTACCATTCATAACAAGAACATGTGCAGTAGCGCACAGCTGCAGTTCTATGTGATTGTTATGAAAGGTTGAGGTGGTTCAATTCTATGAATCTGGAGTGGGATGGATCCTGTTTGCATCATATGGTTTCATCTAGGCCAGTAGATTATATAACTTTCAGTACAGGTTACACATGGCATCAGTATTAGTGATTTAAAGAGGAGGAAAGCTTCAATGTGGAGAACAAAGCCAAGTAATGTTGAAGTTACTCCTTTTACCATTTACTTGGTCAGTCTGTACTGTCTACTCCCCACACAGCTGCTAAGGATCTTCCATTTTAAATACTTTCACCTCCTATTCTGCACTGCTTTGCTGCCCATTATTCAGAGATGCGTTCCAGTCATGTTTACCACTCTGAATCTCTCTGCAGTCATTGGTTCAGCACATCATGGGTAGAGCATGGCTACAGATACAGCAAGCTATTATTATTTTACCGGCTGATCATCCATAATATTGCATTAAAACATAGAATATCACTTAATTTCCAAAAGATTCAGTGATGCTGATAATGCAGAATCTCACAACATTTCCCATCATAATGCCATAATGCACCAGTGGGAGAAATAATCCTTGCTATATCTGTACATTGTGTGACGTATTACCTCCATGACCATTGAGAGCAAGTACATCTTCTGTATAGAGCGGCTGTGTTATGATGCAGTTATTGATCATCATTGACATAATCACAAGAATCTTATGCAAAGGGAAATTGTCCGCAGCGAAGTGAGATTTCAGCCCCCAAACGTCTGTAATATTAATGCAATGTCTTACTTTTGTTGCAGTGAACACTGAAGAGACGGATCTACTACAACACTGTACAGGATGAGCATACGCTACAAGCAGCAAAATGATCTTGCAGTTGACAGTATGTTGTTCTGGTAATGTGCACAATTATTATTTATGGGCTACACACCACAGTGCTGGACATATTCTGTTAACTTCAACTCTACTCCTAACATGGAGATGTCTTCCTGGTGTTACTGATTCAGTACATCATATGCACAGTGTGGTTATGATATGATGGATTGATTTAATGAACCCACCAACCAATGATGACATCTGCATCATCTTCTGTAAAGTGCAGCTACAGCATGATATTATCAGCATTTGGTGCGGTATAATCAGAGGTATCTATGTGCTTTTGTGCCTGTTTTAAGTCCTCCAGCTTAACGCCCCTACACCTCCCACTACACAGGCATACTTACTTATGCATACACTGACATCTGGCATACCTACACACACCCCAGGGCCACTTCCTTCCCCTGATGTCAGGGAGAGGATGGGCATGCAGAGTGCAGTAAGTCTCCACGTTACTCTGGCCAACAGTCTTGGCCTACCTCCAGCATCTGTCACCCACAACATCTGTTCCCTCCTTGTAAAGTGCTGAACTATCTCACCTGGGTCAGTGCTATAGCTGATCACAGTGCCCGATCAGGATGTCACTGTGACAGGCAGCAGTGCAGATTGACCGGTCAATCAATGCAGTGCCGCAACATATGCACTAAATGAGATTTCCGTGCCCCCAGTCAGGTTACTCCCTGGGCAGTGACCCTGCTCACACCCTCCCCTAGTTCCACCTCTGATCACAATTATCTCTCTTGGAGAGTGTAGCAAATTGGAGTTGGGGGAATCTCACCTCTGCCATGCATGGTCACAATCTGGGCACAGGACCCAAATAGTGGGCAATGTGGCACTTCTTACAGTAGAGAATAAGTAACTTTATTCTTTACTTGTGTATTAAGGACCTTATTTGCATTAAATTCAGTCCACATGGGACCAAGACTTTCTGGCTTACTGAACAAAGTGGAATTGTTTCGTAGAGGGTGGAGAATTGTATTTTATCTGAAATTACCCCCTCTGCACAAAATACAAACAATTATACCCATACAAGTACCTTGTGGAAGTTGTTGCCCTCTATCTTCCTGTGGTCTCTCCCTGTTTCTCACCGTGCCTCCTCCCATTTCCTTGCACCTCTGCGTCTCCGCATATATCCCTATACTCAGAGCCGGCTCCGGTCAGTGACATGGGATGCCCAAATATGAGCATACCCATATATGGGCATCCATGCCACTGACCGGAGCCCGCTCTGTTGCGGATATGGAGAGAGACTGGGAGATTTACATCCCCTTATAATTCATATGGTGCATAGTACCGGCACGTATTGTTTTACCGGTACTGTGTACCTTCCTACTTTCACACTGGTACAGTATATGCTGCAGTGGGACTGAGAGGGATATATTGGTAACACATAGTCATTGTTGGGGGAATTCAATCCATTTTGAAAATAGTAATGAAATGTTTTTTACTTTTCTTTTTTTTCAGTAATGAAGAATGAAACATTTCTGTTAAAATTGAATTGGAGGTGAACTGGATTCATCATCAACTCTGCACCAGTGTGAATTGATGTTCTTTAATGTTCTGATAAGGTACATGCAACATCTCTTCCTCAACCCCTGCACCACTCTCTGCCTCTTGCCTCTCTCTCTCCACCTCCCTGCTAAGCGTATTAACCCATCTAATGTAATCCACATTCCATGTCTCACTTTACTCTTCACTTCTCACGTGCCCTCTGGAATGACTGCTCTCTGACTAACAAGGTCTATTTGTACATGACCTCTTCTGCTCTCATCCACCACCTCTCATTCCCCTCACCCCTGTCCTACTCGATACCTCAGCTTAATTGAACTCTCTCCTCTGACATCTACCCTTATCTCTAACCTCTCCTCACTTTCTGCTTAAACTAACTATCTTGTTAACTTTTACAATGCTATCATCTCCTCCTCCCTCCTCCTCCTTCCTCCTCCCTCCTCCATTATATATATACCCCTTCTAGGCTCTGACACACTCATCCCTCTAAGGCCATGATTATCATGGGCACATGCTTGGTCGTCCACAGTGCGTGCGAGCGATGCAGAGCCGCCTCGGACCTCAGTGCAGGGATTGCTGCATACCCCCAGCATCTGTCACCCACAAACAATACACACACTAATACTCCCCACAATACACACTATAATACCTCCTCAATACTAATCTCCCCAATAATATTATAGCTCCAAACACAATATACACAACACCCTTACACAAGATACACAATCTAGTACTCTCCTCTGCACCTCTACACACAATATAATACTCCCACACACACACAATATACACACTACCCTCCTACCCCCATAAAATACAACCAATAATACACACACACTTTGTGGATGTTGGGACCAGCTCCCGGCATGCACCAGTGAAAGAGAGAGGCCCGCAGAAGCTCGGAAGAACTCCCTCCATCCGTGCCTTCCTCCGTTTCACATCTTCTCCCTGTCTCTCTCCCTCCCTTTCCTTGCATCTCCCTGCGTCTTTACGTATACCCAGTCAGTGACGGCTCTGGTCACGTGATGCCTTAATATGGGCTTATCCATATATGTTCATCCACGTCACTAATGTGATGCCCGCACTGTTGCGGAGCTGGTACTTACGACGGGCACTTATTGTTTTATCAGTACTGCGTACCTGACTCTACCGGCCTACTTTCAACACTAGTACAATATGTGCTTCACTACGAGTGAGTGGGGAATATTGGCATCACACAGTCACTGTTGAATATGCCATTCAATCCATTTTGAAAATAGTAATGCAATGTGGTTTTGTTTTGTTTGCTTTTTGCAGTAATGAAGAATGGAAAAGTTATATTAAAATTAAATTGGAGGGGGACTAGATTCAGCATTTCATCATGAACTCTGCACTTGTGAGAATTTAACTTCTTGAATACCCTGACAGGTACACGCAACATTAAGACTATAATCTGCTGTGCAAGCTTTCGTGCTATACCTCCCCCTCAGGTTTTGATTTATACATTTGCTCCCTCAATTCATGTCCTCTAATATTTGAAAGCTCTCTCCTAGCATTTTCTCTTTACCACAGAACGTCATCCCAATGTAACCTCTCTCTTGTTCTTTCTGCTTGCTGTTTCCTCACTCCTCTGTTAAACTTTTCTAATTTCTCTAACTTCCACACTCCTGCTTTTATCCACATGTTCTCCTCTTTCCTTCCCCTACCTTTGCATGTGTCTACACACTGCACCATTTGTACAGACCTCTATTGCAGCTATTTCTGCACTGCTCAATGAAAAGCACTCTTTAATATCCTATTCTCTGTGCCCCCTCTCTCTGCGCCCCCTCTTTTGGCGCCTCCTCTCTCTGCGCCCCCTCTCTCTGCGCCTATCTGTCTCATTCTCTCTACGTCCCTCTCTCTCTACATAGAGCTATCTCTGTCTCTCTCTACACCTATCTCTGTGTCTCCTTCTATGTTTGCTGATGTGTGGGATATCTCTTATAATCTTGAACCTGCTCATATACACATCGGGCCTCCCTGCCTCTGCCTCCCTGCTAAGAGTGTTAACCTATCTAATGTAATCCACATTCCTTTCCTTACTTTTCTCTTCCCTTCTCCTATGCCATCTGGAATGTCCGTTCTCTGACTAACAAGGCTCTAGTTGTACATGACCTCTTCTGCTCTCATCATTCACAATCAGTCATTCCCCTCACCCCATCTTACCTGTCCCACTGATTTGCCTCTGCTTAATTAAACTCTCCTCTGACATCTACTCTAACCTCTCTGCTCTCTCTCTCTTTCCGCTTAAACTAACAATCTTATTAACTCTTACAATGCTATCCTCCTATCTATATGCCCCCTCTAGGCTCTGACACACTTGTCCCTCTAGCCCACACCCTTGGCTAAATTCCCAAACATGTTCATCACACTTCCACTCGCTGTTCTTAATGCCTATGAAGGAAATCACACAATTGATATTTGATTTTTCTACAGTAAAAATGTCTCCAGTCCTGTATAAAGCTGCTCTCTGGGGCCAAACCACACTACTTTTTTTTCACATTCATCAACACTCAAATTTAATTTACGCTGTCTTTTTTTCCCTGTATTTGACTCCCTCCACTAACCTTCTCCTCACACTTGCCATCCTTCCTTCACTTCTCCTCAAGCATTTGACTACTTCAGAGGCAAGGTGGATGCCACCCACAAGGAGATTCCTTCTGTCCATTCCCCCTTCTCTCCTTCTACCTAATTCTCCTTCTGCATTTGACTCCTTTTCTTCTCTTACAGAGCTGGAAGCTAATCATCTTCTCTTCTCCCTCTACCACATGCCCTCTAGATCGTATCCCCTCACACCTTACTGCATCTCTTAGTCCCCACTCTCACCCACATCTTCAATTCCTCCCTATTCTCTGGCTCTTTACCCTCTTACTTTAAGCCTGTAGTGGTCACCCTTTTCTCAGAAACAACCTACACCCTATGTGCCTTACTAACTACCGCCCTGTATCCCTCCTGCTGTTTGTCTCCTAATTGCTAGAATGTCAACATTCTTAAATCACATGCCCTCCTGGATCCTTTACAACCTGCCTTTCGTACAGCTCGTTCTACAGACTGTGCTTAAAGCAAATTCCCAAGGTCACTTTTCCCTACTAATCCTACTTGATCTATCTGCTGCGTTTGATGCTCTCAATCACTCTCCTCCTTCATATTCTAAACTCTCTCTTGGTATCCGTAACACAGTTCTATCCTGGTTTTCATCATAACTTTCCTGTCACACATTCTCCATCTCTGTTGCTAACATGTCTTCGTCTTCTATTGATCTGTCTGTGGGTATACATCAGGGCTCTGTTCTGAGATCTCTCTTTCTCTCTACATACTATCATTTGGTGACCTCATCAACTCTTTGTGACAATCCTATAAATAACAAATACAAATATCAGGTCATGGGAATAAGTGATTTGGACATAAAAGTAACATTTCGGAAGTGTGGACAACTAATACATCTTGTAGATTGCCTTTACAGTGTGATGTCATTGATTCAGTAGATTGTGTGCAGACCAGGACTGCAGTACAGTGTCACTCACATGGATGACTTGCGTGGTAGAAGCTCAAGAACAAGGATGTCAAACTCCAGTCCTCGAGGGCAGCAAACAGGCCAGGTTTTCAGGATATCCCTACTGAAAACCTGGCCTGTTTGGGACCCTCGAGGACTGGAGTTTGACATGCATGCTCTAGACGGAGCACAGCTGTGGGTGGGAGGTGGATTTGCTTTGCATCAAATGGTTTGGAGCAAGGTTTATTGTATGTATTATCATAATAACAATGCAATGCTTAACTTTTATTTCAGGAGGGATGACTGCAGAACAGAAGTGAATATTGAAGCCATGTGTTCCTTTTCTTGCAAAAGAGAAAATTTGAAGGACAGTTGAAGAGAAGGAAAATTACTACACAGAGACAGATAAGCAATGTGTATATTTCTCATTTACCATTTAGTATTTGTCGTTTTATTGACTCCACACAATCCGGCTGCTACGGGTTTCACATTGAATATTTTCATCTCTACTCTACCCCTTCCTGTGATCTGAACCATGCAAGTTTTCGTTGATTCAATACATCATGAGTAGAGGGTGGCTACAGTATGAAGTAAAGACCCAAGGACCACATCTACTACCATTCATAACAAGAACATGTGCAGTAGCGCACAGCTGCAGTTCTATGTGATTGTTATGAAAGGTTGAGGTGGTTCAATTCTATGAATCTGGAGTGGGATGGATCCTGTTTGCATCATATGGTTTCATCTAGGCCAGTAGATTATATAACTTTCAGTACAGGTTACACATGGCATCAGTATTAGTGATTTAAAGAGGAGGAAAGCTTCAATGTGGAGAACAAAGCCAAGTAATGTTGAAGTTACTCCTTTTACCATTTACTTGGTCAGTCTGTACTGTCTACTCCCCACACAGCTGCTAAGGATCTTCCATTTTAAATACTTTCACCTCCTATTCTGCACTGCTTTGCTGCCCATTATTCAGAGATGCGTTCCAGTCATGTTTACCACTCTGAATCTCTCTGCAGTCATTGGTTCAGCACATCATGGGTAGAGCATGGCTACAGATACAGCAAGCTATTATTATTTTACCGGCTGATCATCCATAATATTGCATTAAAACATAGAATATCACTTAATTTCCAAAAGATTCAGTGATGCTGATAATGCAGAATCTCACAACATTTCCCATCATAATGCCATAATGCACCAGTGGGAGAAATAATCCTTGCTATATCTGTACATTGTGTGACGTATTACCTCCATGACCATTGAGAGCAAGTACATCTTCTGTATAGAGCGGCTGTGTTATGATGCAGTTATTGATCATCATTGACATAATCACAAGAATCTTATGCAAAGGGAAATTGTCCGCAGCGAAGTGAGATTTCAGCCCCCAAACGTCTGTAATATTAATGCAATGTCTTACTTTTGTTGCAGTGAACACTGAAGAGACGGATCTACTACAACACTGTACAGGATGAGCATACGCTACAAGCAGCAAAATGATCTTGCAGTTGACAGTATGTTGTTCTGGTAATGTGCACAATTATTATTTATGGGCTACACACCACAGTGCTGGACATATTCTGTTAACTTCAACTCTACTCCTAACATGGAGATGTCTTCCTGGTGTTACTGATTCAGTACATCATATGCACAGTGTGGTTATGATATGATGGATTGATTTAATGAACCCACCAACCAATGATGACATCTGCATCATCTTCTGTAAAGTGCAGCTACAGCATGATATTATCAGCATTTGGTGCGGTATAATCAGAGGTATCTATGTGCTTTTGTGCCTGTTTTAAGTCCTCCAGCTTAACGCCCCTACACCTCCCACTACACAGGCATACTTACTTATGCATACACTGACATCTGGCATACATACACACACCCCAGGGCCACTTCCTTCCCCTGATGTCAGGGAGAGGATGGGCATGCAGAGTGCAGTAAGTCTCCACGTTACTCTGGCCAACAGTCTTGGCCTACCCCCAGCATCTGTCACCCACAACATCTGTTCCCTCCTTGTAAAGTGCTGAACTATCTCACCTGGGTCAGTGCTATAGCTGATCACAGTGCCCGATCATGATGTCACTGTGACAGGCAGCAGTGCAGATTGACCGGTCAATCAATGCAGTGCCGCAACATATGCACTAAATGAGATTTCCGTGCCCCCAGTCAGGTTACTCCCTGGGCAGTGACCCTGCTCACCCCCTCCCCTAGTTCCACCTCTGATCACAATTATCTCTCTTGGAGAGTGTAGCAAATTGGTGTTGGTGGAATCTCACCTCTGCCATGCATGGTCACAATCTGGGCACAGGACCCAAATAGTGGGCAATGTGGCACTTCTTACAGTAGAGAATAAGTAACTATATTCTTTACTTGTGTATTAAGGACCTTATTTGCATTAAAATTCAGTCCCCATGGGACCAAGACTTTCTGGCTTACTGAACAAAGTGGAATTGTTTCGTAGAGGGTGGAGAATTGTATTTTATCTGAAATTACCCCCTCTGCACAAAATACAAACAATTATACACATACACGTACCTTGTGGAAGTTGTTGCCCTCTATCTTCCTGTGGTCTCTCCCTGTTTCTCACCGTGCCTCCTCCCATTTCCTTGCACCTCTGCGTCTCCGCATATATCCCTATACTCAGAGCCGGCTCCGGTCAGTGACATGGGATGCCCAAATATGAGCATACCCATATATGGGCATCCATGCCACTGACCGGAGCCCGCTCTGTTGCGGATATGGAGAGAGACTGGGAGATTTACATCCCCTTATAATTCATATGGTGCATAGTACCGGCACGTATTGTTTTACCGTTACTGTGTACCTTCCTACTTTCACACTGGTACAGTATGTGCTGCAGTGGGACTGAGAGGGATATATTGGTAACACATAGTTATTGTTGGGGGAATTCAATCCATTTTGAAAATAGTAATGCAATGTTTTATACTTTTTTTTTTGCAGTAATGAAGAATGAAAAAGTTCTGTTAAAATTGAATTGGAGGTGAACTGGAATCATCATCAACTCTGCACCAGTGTGAATTGATGTTCTTTAATGTTCTGATAAGGTACATGCAACATCTCTTCCTCAACCCCTACACCACTCTCTGCCTCTTGCCTCTCTCTCTCCACCTCCCTGCTAAGCGTATTAACCCATCTAATGTAATCCACATTCCATGTCTCACTTTACTCTTCACTTCTCACGTGCCCTCTGGAATGTCTGCTCTCTGACTAACAAGGTCTATTTGTACATGACCTCTTCTGCTCTCATCATCCACCACTTCTCATTCCCCTCACCCCTGTCCTACTCGATACCTCAGCTTAATTGAACTCTCTCCTCTGACATCTACCCTTATCTCTAACCTCTCCTCACTTTCTGCTTAAACTAACTATCTTGTTAACTTTTACAATGCTATCATCTCCTCCTCCTCCCTCCTCCCTCCTCCATTATATATTTATATGCCCCTTCTAGGCTCTGACACACTCATCCCTCTAAGGCCATGATTATCATGGGCACATGCTTGGTCATCCACAGTGCGTGCGAGCGATGCAGAGCCGCCTCGGACCTCAGTGCAGGGATTGCTGCATACCCCAGCATCTGTCACCCACAAACAATACACACACTAATACTCCCCACAATACACACTATAATACCTCCTCAATACTAATCTCTCCAATAATATTATAGCTCCAAACACAATATACACAACACCCTTACACAAGATACACAATCTAGTACTCTCCTCTGCACCTCTACACACAATATAATACTCCCACACACACAATATACACACTACCCTCCTACCCCCATAAAATACAACCAATAATACACACACACTTTGTGGATGTTGGGACCAGCTCCCGGCATGCACCAGTGAAAGAGAGAGGCCAGCAGAAGCTCGGAAGAACTCCCTCTCTCCATCCGTGCCTCCCTCCGTTTCCCATCTTCTCCCTGTCTCTCTCCCTCCCTTTCCTTGCATCTCCCTGCGTCTTTACGTATACCCAGTCAGTGACGGCTCTGGTCACGTGATGCCTTAATATGGGCTTATCCATATATGTTCATCCACGTCACTAATGTGATGCCCGCACTGTTGCGGAGCTGGTACTTACGACGCGCCCTTATTGTTTTATCAGTACTGCGTACCTGACTCTACCGGCCTACTTTCAACACTAGTACAATAAGTGCTTCACTACGAGTGAGTGGGGAATATTGGCATCACACAGTCACTGTTGAATATGCCATTCAATCCATTTTGAAAATAGTAATGCAATGTGGTTTTGTTTTGTTTGCTTTTTGCAGTAATGAAGAATGGATAAGTTATATTAAAATTAAATTGGAGGGGAACTGGATTCAGCATTTCATCATGAACTCTGCACTTGTGAGAATTTACCTTCTTGAATGCCCTGACAGGTACACGCAACTTTAAGACTATAATCTGCTGTGCAAGCTTTCGTGCTATACCTCCCCCTCAGGTTTTGATTTATACATTTGCTCCCTCAAGTCATGTCCTCTAATATTTGAAAGCTCTCTCCTAGCATTTTCTCTCTACCACAGAACGTCATCCCAATGTAACCTCTCTCTTGTTCTCTCTGCTTGCTGTTTCCTCACTCCTCTGTTAAACTTTTCTAATTTCTCTAACTTCCACACTCCTGCTTTTATCCACATGTTCTCCTCTTTCCTTCCCCTACCTTTGCATGTGTCTACACACTGCACCATTTGTACAGACCTCTATTGCAGCTATTTCTGCACTGCTCAATGAAAAGCACTCATGTACATCCTATTCTCTGCGCCCCCTCTCTCTGCGCCCCCTCTCTCTCTGCGCCCCCTCTCTCTCTGCACCCCTCTCTCTCTGCGCCCCCTCTCTCTCTGCGCCCCCTCTCTCTCTGCGCCCCCTCTCTCTCTGCGCCCCCTCTCTCTCTGCGCCCCCTCTCTCTCTGCGCCCCCTCTCTCTCTGCGCCCCCTCTCTCTCTCTGCGCCCCCTCTCTCTCTGCGCCCCCTCTCTCTCTGCGCCCCCTCTCTCTCTGCGCCCCCTCTCTCTCTGCGCCCCCTCTCTCTCTGCGCCCCCTCTCTCTCTGCGCCCCCTCTCTCTCTGCGCCCCCTCTCTCTGCGCCCCCTCTCTCTGCGCCTATCTGTCTCATTCTCTCTACGTCCCTCTCTCTCTACATAGAGCTATCTCTGGCTCTCTCTACACCTATCTCTGTGTCTCCTTCTATGTTTGCTGATGTGTGGGATATCTCTTATAATCTTGAACCTGCTCATATACACATCGGGTCTCCCTGCCTCTGCCTCCCTGCTAAGAGTGTTAACCTATCTAATGTAATCCACATTCCTTTCCTTACTTTTCTCTTCCCTTCTCCTATGCCCTCTGGAATGTCCGTTCTCTGACTAACAAGGCTCTAGTTGTACATGACCTCTTCTGCTCTCATCATTCACAATCAGTCATTCCCCTCACCCCATCTTACCTGTCCCACTGATTTTCCTCTGCTTAATTAAACTCTCCTCTGACATCTACTCTAACCTCTCTGCTCTCTCTCTCTCTCTTTCTGCTTAAACTGACAATCTTATTAACTCTTACAATGCTATCCTCTATATGCCCCTTCAAGCTCTGACACACTCGTCCCTCTAACCCACACCCTTGGCTAAATTCCCAAACATGTTCATCACACTTCCACTCGCTGTTCTTAATGCCTATGAAGGAAATCTCACACTTGATGTTTGATTTTTCTACAGTAAAAATGTCTCCAGTCCTGTATAAAGCTGCTCTCTGGGGCCAAACCACACTACTTTTTTTTCCACATTCATCAACACACAAATTTAATTTACGCTGTCTTTTTTCCCCTGTATTTGACTCCCTCCACTAACCTTCTTCTCACACTTGCCATCCTTCCTTCACTTCTCCTCAAGCATTTGACTACTTCAGAGGCAAGGTGGATGCCACCCACAAGGAGATTCCTTCTGTCCCTTCCCCCTTCTCTCCTTCTACCTAATTCTCCTTCTGCATTTGACTCCTTTTCTTCTCTTACAGAGCTGGAAGCTAATCATCTTCTCTTCTCCCTCTACCACATGCCCTCTAGATCGTATCCCCTCACACCTTACTGCATCTCTTAGTCCCCACTCTCACCCACATCTTCAATTCCTCCCTATTCTCTGGCTCTTTACCCTCTTACTTTAAGCCTGTAGTGGTCACCCTTTTCTCAGAAACAACCTACACCCTATGTGCCTTACTAACTACCGCCCTATATCCCTCCTGCTGTTTGTCTCCTAATTGCTAGAATGTCAACATTCTTAAATCACATGCCCTCCTGGATCCTTTACAACCTGCCTTTCGTACAGCTCGTTCTACAGACTGTGCTTAAAGCAAATTCCCAAGGTCACTTTTCCCTACTAATCCTACTTGATCTATCTGCTGCGTTTGATGCTCTCAATCACTCTCCTCCTTCATATTCTAAACTCTCTCTTGGTATCCGTAACACAGTTCTATCCTGGTTTTCATCATAACTTTCCTGTCACACATTCTCCATCTCTGTTGCTAACATGTCTTCGTCTTCTATTGATCTGTCTGTGGGTATACATCAGGGCTCTGTTCTGAGATCTCTCTTTCTCTCTACATACTATCATTTGGTGACCTCATCAACTCTTTGTGACAATCCTATAAATAACAAATACAAATATCAGGTCATGGGAATAAGTGATTTGGACATAAAAGTAACATTTCGGAAGTGTGGACAACTAATACATCTTGTAGATTGCCTTTACAGTGTGATGTCATTGATTCAGTAGATTGTGTGCAGACCAGGACTGCAGTACAGTGTCACTCACATGGATGACTTGCGTGGTAGAAGCTCAAGAACAAGGATGTCAAACTCCAGTCCTCGAGGGCAGCAAACAGGCCAGGTTTTCAGGATATCCCTACTGAAAACCTGGCCTGTTTGGGACCCTCGAGGACTGGAGTTTGACATGCATGCTCTAGAAGGAGCACAGCTGTGGGTGGGAGGTGGATTTGCTTTGCATCAAATGGTTTGGAGCAAGGTTTATTGTATGTATTATCATAATAACAATGCAATGCTTAACTTTTATTTCAGGAGGGATGACTGCAGAACAGAAGTGAATATTGAAGCCATGTGTTCCTTTTCTTGCAAAAGAGAAAATTTGAAGGACAGTTGAAGAGAAGGAAAATTACTACACCGAGACAGATAAGCAATGTGTATATTTCTCATTTACCATTTAGTATTTGTCGTTTTATTGACTCCACACAATCCGGCTGCTACGGGTTTCACATTGAATATTTTCATCTCTACTCTACCCCTTCCTGTGATCTGAACCATGCAAGTTTTCGTTGATTCAATACATCATGAGTGATGATGTACAGTATTAGGGTTGGCTACAGTATGAAGTAAAGACCCAAGGACCACATCTACTACCATTCATAACAAGAACATGTGCAGTAGCGCACAGCTGCAGTTCTATGTGATTGTTATGAAAGGTTGAGGTGGTTCAATTCTATGAATCTGGAGTGGGATGGATCCTGTTTGCATCATATGGTTTCATCTAGGCCAGTAGATTATATAACTCTCAGTACAGGTTACACATGGCATCAGTATTAGTGATTTAAAGAGGAGGAAAGCTTCAATGTGGAGAACAAAGCCAAGTAATGTTGAAGTTACTCCTTTTACCATTTACTTGGTCAGTCTGTACTGTCTACTCTCCACACAGCTGCTAAGGATCTTCCATTTTAAATACTTTCACCTCCTATTCTGCACTGCTTTGCTGCCCATTATTCAGAGATGCGTTCCAGTCATGTTTAGCACTCTGAATCTCTCTGCAGTCATTGGTTCAGCACATCATGGGTAGAGCATGGCTACAGATACAGCAAGCTATTATTATTTTACCGGCTGATCACCCATAATATTGCATTAAAACATAGAATATCACTTAATTTCCAAAAGATTCAGTGATGCTGATAATGCAGAATCTCACAACATTTCCCATCATAATGCCATAATGCACAAGTGGGAGAAATAATCCTTGCTATATCTGTACATTGTGTGACGTATTACCTCCATGACCAATGAGAGCAAGTACATCTTCTGTATAGAGCGGCTGTGTTATGATGCAGTTATTGATCATCATTGACATAATCACAAGAATCTTATGCAAAGGGAAATTGTCCGCAGCGAAGTGAGATTTCAGCCCCCAAACGTCTGTAATATTAATGCAATGTCTTACTTTTGTTGCAGTGAACACTGAAGAGACGGATCTACTACAACACTGTACAGGATGAGCATACGCTACAAGCAGCAAAATGATCTTGCAGTTGACAGTATGTTGTTCTGGTAATGTGCACAATTATTATTTATGGGCTACACACCACAGTGCTGGACATATTCTGTTAACTTCAACTCTACTCCTAACATGGAGATGTCTTCCTGGTGTTACTGATTCAGTACATCATATGCACAGTGTGGTTATGATATGATGGATTGATTTAATGAACCCACCAACCAATGATGACATCTGCATCATCTTCTGTAAAGTGCAGCTACAGCATGATATTATCAGCATTTGGTGCGGTATAATCAGAGGTATCTATGTGCTTTTGTGCCTGTTTTAAGTCCTCCAGCTTAACGCCCCTACACCTCCCACTACACAGGCATACTTACTTATGCATACACTGACATCTGGCATACCTACACACACCCCAGGGCCACTTCCTTCCCCTGATGTCAGGGAGAGGATGGGCATGCAGAGTGCAGTAAGTCTCCACGTTACTCTGGCCAACAGTCTTGGCCTACCTCCAGCATCTGTCACCCACAACATCTGTTCCCTCCTTGTAAAGTGCTGAACTATCTCACCTGGGTCAGTGCTATAGCTGATCACAGTGCCCGATCAGGATGTCACTGTGACAGGCAGCAGTGCAGATTGACCGGTCAATCAATGCAGTGCCGCAACATATGCACTAAATGAGATTTCCGTGCCCCCAGTCAGGTTACTCCCTGGGCAGTGACCCTGCTCACACCCTCCCCTAGTTCCACCTCTGATCACAATTATCTCTCTTGGAGAGTGTAGCAAATTGGAGTTGGGGGAATCTCACCTCTGCCATGCATGGTCACAATCTGGGCACAGGACCCAAATAGTGGGCAATGTGGCACTTCTTACAGTAGAGAATAAGTAACTTTATTCTTTACTTGTGTATTAAGGACCTTATTTGCATTAAATTCAGTCCACATGGGACCAAGACTTTCTGGCTTACTGAACAAAGTGGAATTGTTTCGTAGAGGGTGGAGAATTGTATTTTATCTGAAATTACCCCCTCTGCACAAAATACAAACAATTATACCCATACAAGTACCTTGTGGAAGTTGTTGCCCTCTATCTTCCTGTGGTCTCTCCCTGTTTCTCACCGTGCCTCCTCCCATTTCCTTGCACCTCTGCGTCTCCGCATATATCCCTATACTCAGAGCCGGCTCCGGTCAGTGACATGGGATGCCCAAATATGAGCATACCCATATATGGGCATCCATGCCACTGACCGGAGCCCGCTCTGTTGCGGATATGGAGAGAGACTGGGAGATTTACATCCCCTTATAATTCATATGGTGCATAGTACCGGCACGTATTGTTTTACCGGTACTGTGTACCTTCCTACTTTCACACTGGTACAGTATATGCTGCAGTGGGACTGAGAGGGATATATTGGTAACACATAGTCATTGTTGGGGGGAATTCAATCCATTTTGAAAATAGTAATGAAATGTTTTTTACTTTTCTTTTTTTTCAGTAATGAAGAATGAAACATTTCTGTTAAAATTGAATTGGAGGTGAACTGGATTCATCATCAACTCTGCACCAGTGTGAATTGATGTTCTTTAATGTTCTGATAAGGTACATGCAACATCTCTTCCTCAACCCCTGCACCACTCTCTGCCTCTTGCCTCTCTCTCTCCACCTCCCTGCTAAGCGTATTAACCCATCTAATGTAATCCACATTCCATGTCTCACTTTACTCTTCACTTCTCACGTGCCCTCTGGAATGACTGCTCTCTGACTAACAAGGTCTATTTGTACATGACCTCTTCTGCTCTCATCATCCACCACCTCTCATTCCCCTCACCCCTGTCCTACTCGATACCTCAGCTTAATTGAACTCTCTCCTCTGACATCTACCCTTATCTCTAACCTCTCCTCACTTTCTGCTTAAACTAACTATCTTGTTAACTCTTACAATGCTATCATCTCCTCCTCCCTCCTCCTCCTTCCTCCTCCCTCCTCCATTATATATATACCCCTTCTAGGCTCTGACACACTCATCCCTCTAAGGCCATGATTATCATGGGCACATGCTTGGTCGTCCACAGTGCGTGCGAGCGATGCAGAGCCGCCTCGGACCTCAGTGCAGGGATTGCTGCATACCCCCAGCATCTGTCACCCACAAACAATACACACACTAATACTCCCCACAATACACACTATAATACCTCCTCAATACTAATCTCCCCAATAATATTATAGCTCCAAACACAATATACACAACACCCTTACACAAGATACACAATCTAGTACTCTCCTCTGCACCTCTACACACAATATAATACTCCCACACACACAATATACACACTACCCTCCTACCCCCATAAAATACAACCAATAATACACACACACTTTGTGGATGTTGGGACCAGCTCCCGGCATGCACCAGTGAAAGAGAGAGGCCCGCAGAAGCTCGGAAGAACTCCCTCCATCCGTGCCTTCCTCCGTTTCACATCTTCTCCCTGTCTCTCTCCCTCCCTTTCCTTGCATCTCCCTGCGTCTTTACGTATACCCAGTCAGTGACGGCTCTGGTCACGTGATGCCTTAATATGGGCTTATCCATATATGTTCATCCACGTCACTAATGTGATGCCCGCACTGTTGCGGAGCTGGTACTTACGACGGGCACTTATTGTTTTATCAGTACTGCGTACCTGACTCTACCGGCCTACTTTCAACACTAGTACAATATGTGCTTCACTACGAGTGAGTGGGGAATATTGGCATCACACAGTCACTGTTGAATATGCCATTCAATCCATTTTGAAAATAGTAATGCAATGTGGTTTTGTTTTGTTTGCTTTTTGCAGTAATGAAGAATGGAAAAGTTATATTAAAATTAAATTGGAGGGGGACTAGATTCAGCATTTCATCATGAACTCTGCACTTGTGAGAATTTAACTTCTTGAATACCCTGACAGGTACACGCAACATTAAGACTATAATCTGCTGTGCAAGCTTTCGTGCTATACCTCCCCCTCAGGTTTTGATTTATACATTTGCTCCCTCAATTCATGTCCTCTAATATTTGAAAGCTCTCTCCTAGCATTTTCTCTTTACCACAGAACGTCATCCCAATGTAACCTCTCTCTTGTTCTTTCTGCTTGCTGTTTCCTCACTCCTCTGTTAAACTTTTCTAATTTCTCTAACTTCCACACTCCTGCTTTTATCCACATGTTCTCCTCTTTCCTTCCCCTACCTTTGCATGTGTCTACACACTGCACCATTTGTACAGACCTCTATTGCAGCTATTTCTGCACTGCTCAATGAAAAGCACTCTTTAATATCCTATTCTCTGTGCCCCCTCTCTCTGCGCCCCCTCTTTTGGCGCCTCCTCTCTCTGCGCCCCCTCTCTCTGCGCCTATCTGTCTCATTCTCTCTACGTCCCTCTCTCTCTACATAGAGCTATCTCTGTCTCTCTCTACACCTATCTCTGTGTCTCCTTCTATGTTTGCTGATGTGTGGGATATCTCTTATAATCTTGAACCTGCTCATATACACATCGGGCCTCCCTGCCTCTGCCTCCCTGCTAAGAGTGTTAACCTATCTAATGTAATCCACATTCCTTTCCTTACTTTTCTCTTCCCTTCTCCTATGCCATCTGGAATGCCCGTTCTCTGACTAACAAGGCTCTAGTTGTACATGACCTCTTCTGCTCTCATCATTCACAATCAGTCATTCCCCTCACCCCATCTTACCTGTCCCACTGATTTTCCTCTGCTTAATTAAACTCTCCTCTGACATCTACTCTAACCTCTCTCTCTCTTTCCGCTTAAACTAACAATCTTATTAACTCTTACAATGCTATCCTCCTATCTATATGCCCCCTCTAGGCTCTGACACACTTGTCCCTCTAGCCCACACCCTTGGCTAAATTCCCAAACATGTTCATCACACTTCCACTCGCTGTTCTTAATGCCTATGAAGGAAATCACACAATTGATATTTGATTTTTCTACAGTAAAAATGTCTCCAGTCCTGTATAAAGCTGCTCTCTGGGGCCAAACCACACTACTTTTTTTTCACATTCATCAACACTCAAATTTAATTTACGCTGTCTTTTTTTCCCTGTATTTGACTCCCTCCACTAACCTTCTCCTCACACTTGCCATCCTTCCTTCACTTCTCCTCAAGCATTTGACTACTTCAGAGGCAAGGTGGATGCCACCCACAAGGAGATTCCTTCTGTCCCTTCCCCCTTCTCTCCTTCTACCTAATTCTCCTTCTGCATTTGACTCCTTTTCTTCTCTTACAGAGCTGGAAGCTAATCATCTTCTCTTCTCCCTCTACCACATGCCCTCTAGATCGTATCCCCTCACACCTTACTGCATCTCTTAGTCCCCACTCTCACCCACATCTTCAATTCCTCCCTATTCTCTGGCTCTTTACCCTCTTACTTTAAGCCTGTAGTGGTCACCCTTTTCTCAGAAACAACCTACACCCTATGTGCCTTACTAACTACCGCCCTGTATCCCTCCTGCTGTTTGTCTCCTAATTGCTAGAATGTCCACATTCTTAAATCACATGCCCTCCTGGATCCTTTACAACCTGCCTTTCGTACAGCTCGTTCTACAGACTGTGCTTAAAGCAAATTCCCAAGGTCACTTTTCCCTACTAATCCTACTTGATCTATCTGCTGCGTTTGATGCTCTCAATCACTCTCCTCCTTCATATTCTAAACTCTCTCTTGGTATCCGTAACACAGTTCTATCCTGGTTTTCATCATAACTTTCCTGTCACACATTCTCCATCTCTGTTGCTAACATGTCTTCGTCTTCTATTGATCTGTCTGTGGGTATACATCAGGGCTCTGTTCTGAGATCTCTCTTTCTCTCTACATACTATCATTTGGTGACCTCATCAACTCTTTGTGACAATCCTATAAATAACAAATACAAATATCAGGTCATGGGAATAAGTGATTTGGACATAAAAGTAACATTTCGGAAGTGTGGACAACTAATACATCTTGTAGATTGCCTTTACAGTGTGATGTCATTGATTCAGTAGATTGTGTGCAGACCAGGACTGCAGTACAGTGTCACTCACATGGATGACTTGCGTGGTAGAAGCTCAAGAACAAGGATGTCAAACTCCAGTCCTCGAGGGCAGCAAACAGGCCAGGTTTTCAGGATATCCCTACTGAAAACCTGGCCTGTTTGGGACCCTCGAGGACTGGAGTTTGACATGCATGCTCTAGAAGGAGCACAGCTGTGGGTGGGAGGTGGATTTGCTTTGCATCAAATGGTTTGGAGCAAGGTTTATTGTATGTATTATCATAATAACAATGCAATGCTTAACTTTTATTTCAGGAGGGATGACTGCAGAACAGAAGTGAATATTGAAGCCATGTGTTCCTTTTCTTGCAAAAGAGAAAATTTGAAGGACAGTTGAAGAGAAGGAAAATTACTACACAGAGACAGATAAGCAATGTGTATATTTCTCATTTACCATTTAGTATTTGTCGTTTTATTGACTCCACACAATCCGGCTGCTACGGGTTTCACATTGAATATTTTCATCTCTACTCTACCCCTTCCTGTGATCTGAACCATGCAAGTTTTCGTTGATTCAATACATCATGAGTAGAGGGTGGCTACAGTATGAAGTAAAGACCCAAGGACCACATCTACTACCATTCATAACAAGAACATGTGCAGTAGCGCACAGCTGCAGTTCTATGTGATTGTTATGAAAGGTTGAGGTGGTTCAATTCTATGAATCTGGAGTGGGATGGATCCTGTTTGCATCATATGGTTTCATCTAGGCCAGTAGATTATATAACTCTCAGTACAGGTTACACATGGCATCAGTATTAGTGATTTAAAGAGGAGGAAAGCTTCAATGTGGAGAACAAAGCCAAGTAATGTTGAAGTTACTCCTTTTACCATTTACTTGGTCAGTCTGTACTGTCTACTCTCCACACAGCTGCTAAGGATCTTCCATTTTAAATACTTTCACCTCCTATTCTGCACTGCTTTGCTGCCCATTATTCAGAGATGCGTTCCAGTCATGTTTAGCACTCTGAATCTCTCTGCAGTCATTGGTTCAGCACATCATGGGTAGAGCATGGCTACAGATACAGCAAGCTATTATTATTTTACCGGCTGATCACCCATAATATTGCATTAAAACATAGAATATCACTTAATTTCCAAAAGATTCAGTGATGCTGATAATGCAGAATCTCACAACATTTCCCATCATAATGCCATAATGCACAAGTGGGAGAAATAATCCTTGCTATATCTGTACATTGTGTGACGTATTACCTCCATGACCAATGAGAGCAAGTACATCTTCTGTATAGAGCGGCTGTGTTATGATGCAGTTATTGATCATCATTGACATAATCACAAGAATCTTATGCAAAGGGAAATTGTCCGCAGCGAAGTGAGATTTCAGCCCCCAAACGTCTGTAATATTAATGCAATGTCTTACTTTTGTTGCAGTGAACACTGAAGAGACGGATCTACTACAACACTGTACAGGATGAGCATACGCTACAAGCAGCAAAATGATCTTGCAGTTGACAGTATGTTGTTCTGGTAATGTGCACAATTATTATTTATGGGCTACACACCACAGTGCTGGACATATTCTGTTAACTTCAACTCTACTCCTAACATGGAGATGTCTTCCTGGTGTTACTGATTCAGTACATCATATGCACAGTGTGGTTATGATATGATGGATTGATTTAATGAACCCACCAACCAATGATGACATCTGCATCATCTTCTGTAAAGTGCAGCTACAGCATGATATTATCAGCATTTGGTGCGGTATAATCAGAGGTATCTATGTGCTTTTGTGCCTGTTTTAAGTCCTCCAGCTTAACGCCCCTACACCTCCCACTACACAGGCATACTTACTTATGCATACACTGACATCTGGCATACCTACACACACCCCAGGGCCACTTCCTTCCCCTGATGTCAGGGAGAGGATGGGCATGCAGAGTGCAGTAAGTCTCCACGTTACTCTGGCCAACAGTCTTGGCCTACCTCCAGCATCTGTCACCCACAACATCTGTTCCCTCCTTGTAAAGTGCTGAACTATCTCACCTGGGTCAGTGCTATAGCTGATCACAGTGCCCGATCAGGATGTCACTGTGACAGGCAGCAGTGCAGATTGACCGGTCAATCAATGCAGTGCCGCAACATATGCACTAAATGAGATTTCCGTGCCCCCAGTCAGGTTACTCCCTGGGCAGTGACCCTGCTCACACCCTCCCCTAGTTCCACCTCTGATCACAATTATCTCTCTTGGAGAGTGTAGCAAATTGGAGTTGGGGGAATCTCACCTCTGCCATGCATGGTCACAATCTGGGCACAGGACCCAAATAGTGGGCAATGTGGCACTTCTTACAGTAGAGAATAAGTAACTTTATTCTTTACTTGTGTATTAAGGACCTTATTTGCATTAAATTCAGTCCACATGGGACCAAGACTTTCTGGCTTACTGAACAAAGTGGAATTGTTTCGTAGAGGGTGGAGAATTGTATTTTATCTGAAATTACCCCCTCTGCACAAAATACAAACAATTATACCCATACAAGTACCTTGTGGAAGTTGTTGCCCTCTATCTTCCTGTGGTCTCTCCCTGTTTCTCACCGTGCCTCCTCCCATTTCCTTGCACCTCTGCGTCTCCGCATATATCCCTATACTCAGAGCCGGCTCCGGTCAGTGACATGGGATGCCCAAATATGAGCATACCCATATATGGGCATCCATGCCACTGACCGGAGCCCGCTCTGTTGCGGATATGGAGAGAGACTGGGAGATTTACATCCCCTTATAATTCATATGGTGCATAGTACCGGCACGTATTGTTTTACCGGTACTGTGTACCTTCCTACTTTCACACTGGTACAGTATATGCTGCAGTGGGACTGAGAGGGATATATTGGTAACACATAGTCATTGTTGGGGGAATTCAATCCATTTTGAAAATAGTAATAAAATGTTTTTTACTTTTCTTTTTTTTCAGTAATGAAGAATGAAACATTTCTGTTAAAATTGAATTGGAGGTGAACTGGATTCATCATCAACTCTGCACCAGTGTGAATTGATGTTCTTTAATGTTCTGATAAGGTACATGCAACATCTCTTCCTCAACCCCTGCACCACTCTCTGCCTCTTGCCTCTCTCTCTCCACCTCCCTGCTAAGCGTATTAACCCATCTAATGTAATCCACATTCCATGTCTCACTTTACTCTTCACTTCTCACGTGCCCTCTGGAATGACTGCTCTCTGACTAACAAGGTCTATTTGTACATGACCTCTTCTGCTCTCATCATCCACCACCTCTCATTCCCCTCACCCCTGTCCTACTCGATACCTCAGCTTAATTGAACTCTCTCCTCTGACATCTACCCTTATCTCTAACCTCTCCTCACTTTCTGCTTAAACTAACTATCTTGTTAACTTTTACAATGCTATCATCTCCTCCTCCTCCTCCCTCCTCCATCATATATATGCCCCTTCTAGGCTCTGACACACTCATCCCTCTAAGGCCATGATTATCATGGGCACATGCTTGGTCGTCCACAGTGCGTGCGAGCGATGCAGAGCCGCCTCGGACCTCAGTGCAGGGATTGCTGCATACCCCCAGCATCTGTCACCCACAAACAATACACACACTAATACTCCCCACAATACACACTATAATACCTCCTCAATACTAATCTCCCCAATAATATTATAGCTCCAAACACAATATACACAACACCCTTACACAAGATACACAATCTAGTACTCTCCTCTGCACCTCTACACACAATATAATACTCCCACACACACAATATACACACTACCCTCCTACCCCCATAAAATACAACCAATAATACACACACACTTTGTGGATGTTGGGACCAGCTCCCGGCATGCACCAGTGAAAGAGAGAGGCCCGCAGAAGCTCGGAAGAACTCCCTCCATCCGTGCCTTCCTCCGTTTCACATCTTCTCCCTGTCTCTCTCCCTCCCTTTCCTTGCATCTCCCTGCGTCTTTACGTATACCCAGTCAGTGACGGCTCTGGTCACGTGATGCCTTAATATGGGCTTATCCATATATGTTCATCCACGTCACTAATGTGATGCCCGCACTGTTGCGGAGCTGGTACTTACGACGGGCACTTATTGTTTTATCAGTACTGCGTACCTGACTCTACCGGCCTACTTTCAACACTAGTACAATATGTGCTTCACTACGAGTGAGTGGGGAATATTGGCATCACACAGTCACTGTTGAATATGCCATTCAATCCATTTTGAAAATAGTAATGCAATGTGGTTTTGTTTTGTTTGCTTTTTGCAGTAATGAAGAATGGAAAAGTTATATTAAAATTAAATTGGAGGGGGACTAGATTCAGCATTTCATCATGAACTCTGCACTTGTGAGAATTTAACTTCTTGAATACCCTGACAGGTACACGCAACATTAAGACTATAATCTGCTGTGCGAGCTTTCGTGCTATACCTCCCCCTCAGGTTTTGATTTATACATTTGCTCCCTCAATTCATGTCCTCTAATATTTGAAAGCTCTCTCCTAGCATTTTCTCTTTACCACAGAACGTCATCCCAATGTAACCTCTCTCTTGTTCTTTCTGCTTGCTGTTTCCTCACTCCTCTGTTAAACTTTTCTAATTTCTCTAACTTCCACACTCCTGCTTTTATCCACATGTTCTCCTCTTTCCTTCCCCTACCTTTGCATGTGTCTACACACTGCACCATTTGTACAGACCTCTATTGCAGCTATTTCTGCACTGCTCAATGAAAAGCACTCTTTAATATCCTATTCTCTGTGCCCCCTCTCTCTGCGCCCCCTCTTTTGGCGCCTCCTCTCTCTGCGCCCCCTCTCTCTGCGCCTATCTGTCTCATTCTCTCTACGTCCCTCTCTCTCTACATAGAGCTATCTCTGTCTCTCTCTACACCTATCTCTGTGTCTCCTTCTATGTTTGCTGATGTGTGGGATATCTCTTATAATCTTGAACCTGCTCATATACACATCGGGCCTCCCTGCCTCTGCCTCCCTGCTAAGAGTGTTAACCTATCTAATGTAATCCACATTCCTTTCCTTACTTTTCTCTTCCCTTCTCCTATGCCATCTGGAATGTCCGTTCTCTGACTAACAAGGCTCTAGTTGTACATGACCTCTTCTGCTCTCATCATTCACAATCAGTCATTCCCCTCACCCCATCTTACCTGTCCCACTGATTTGCCTCTGCTTAATTAAACTCTCCTCTGACATCTACTCTAACCTCTCTGCTCTCTCTCTCTTTCCGCTTAAACTAACAATCTTATTAACTCTTACAATGCTATCCTCCTATCTATATGCCCCCTCTAGGCTCTGACACACTTGTCCCTCTAGCCCACACCCTTGGCTAAATTCCCAAACATGTTCATCACACTTCCACTCGCTGTTCTTAATGCCTATGAAGGAAATCACACAATTGATATTTGATTTTTCTACAGTAAAAATGTCTCCAGTCCTGTATAAAGCTGCTCTCTGGGGCCAAACCACACTACTTTTTTTTCACATTCATCAACACTCAAATTTAATTTACGCTGTCTTTTTTTCCCTGTATTTGACTCCCTCCACTAACCTTCTCCTCACACTTGCCATCCTTCCTTCACTTCTCCTCAAGCATTTGACTACTTCAGAGGCAAGGTGGATGCCACCCACAAGGAGATTCCTTCTGTCCCTTCCCCCTTCTCTCCTTCTACCTAATTCTCCTTCTGCATTTGACTCCTTTTCTTCTCTTACAGAGCTGGAAGCTAATCATCTTCTCTTCTCCCTCTACCACATGCCCTCTAGATCGTATCCCCTCACACCTTACTGCATCTCTTAGTCCCCACTCTCACCCACATCTTCAATTCCTCCCTATTCTCTGGCTCTTTACCCTCTTACTTTAAGCCTGTAGTGGTCACCCTTTTCTCAGAAACAACCTACACCCTATGTGCCTTACTAACTACCGCCCTGTATCCCTCCTGCTGTTTGTCTCCTAATTGCTAGAATGTCAACATTCTTAAATCACATTCCCTCCTGGATCCTTTACAACCTGCCTTTCGTACAGCTCGTTCTACAGACTGTGCTTAAAGCAAATTCCCAAGGTCACTTTTCCCTACTAATCCTACTTGATCTATCTGCTGCGTTTGATGCTCTCAATCACTCTCCTCCTTCATATTCTAAACTCTCTCTTGGTATCCGTAACACAGTTCTATCCTGGTTTTCATCATAACTTTCCTGTCACACATTCTCCATCTCTGTTGTTAACATGTATTCGTCTTCTTTTGATCTGTCTGTGGGTATACATCAGGGCTCTGTTCTGAGATCTCTCTTTCTCTCTACATACTATCATTTGGTGACCTCATCAACTCTTTGTGACAATCCTATAAATAACAAATACAAATATCAGGTCATGGGAATAAGTGATTTGGACATAAAAGTAACATTTCGGAAGTGTGGACAACTAATACATCTTGTAGATTGCCTTTACAGTGTGATGTCATTGATTCAGTAGATTGTGTGCAGACCAGGACTGCAGTACAGTGTCACTCACATGGATGACTTGCGTGGTAGAAGCTCAAGAACAAGGATGTCAAACTCCAGTCCTCGAGGGCAGCAAACAGGCCAGGTTTTCAGGATATCCCTACTGAAAACCTGGCCTGTTTGGGACCCTCGAGGACTGGAGTTTGACATGCATGCTCTAGAAGGAGCACAGCTGTGGGTGGGAGGTGGATTTGCTTTGCATCAAATGGTTTGGAGCAAGGTTTATTGTATGTATTATCATAATAACAATGCAATGCTTAACTTTTATTTCAGGAGGGATGACTGCAGAACAGAAGTGAATATTGAAGCCATGTGTTCCTTTTCTTGCAAAAGAGAAAATTTGAAGGACAGTTGAAGAGAAGGAAAATTACTACACAGAGACAGATAAGCAATGTGTATATTTCTCATTTACCATTTAGTATTTGTCGTTTTATTGACTCCACACAATCCGGCTGCTACGGGTTTCACATTGAATATTTTCATCTCTACTCTACCCCTTCCTGTGATCTGAACCATGCAAGTTTTCGTTGATTCAATACATCATGAGTAGAGGGTGGCTACAGTATGAAGTAAAGACCCAAGGACCACATCTACTACCATTCATAACAAGAACATGTGCAGTAGCGCACAGCTGCAGTTCTATGTGATTGTTATGAAAGGTTGAGGTGGTTCAATTCTATGAATCTGGAGTGGGATGGATCCTGTTTGCATCATATGGTTTCATCTAGGCCAGTAGATTATATAACTCTCAGTACAGGTTACACATGGCATCAGTATTAGTGATTTAAAGAGGAGGAAAGCTTCAATGTGGAGAACAAAGCCAAGTAATGTTGAAGTTACTCCTTTTACCATTTACTTGGTCAGTCTGTACTGTCTACTCTCCACACAGCTGCTAAGGATCTTCCATTTTAAATACTTTCACCTCCTATTCTGCACTGCTTTGCTGCCCATTATTCAGAGATGCGTTCCAGTCATGTTTAGCACTCTGAATCTCTCTGCAGTCATTGGTTCAGCACATCATGGGTAGAGCATGGCTACAGATACAGCAAGCTATTATTATTTTACCGGCTGATCACCCATAATATTGCATTAAAACATAGAATATCACTTAATTTCCAAAAGATTCAGTGATGCTGATAATGCAGAATCTCACAACATTTCCCATCATAATGCCATAATGCACAAGTGGGAGAAATAATCCTTGCTATATCTGTACATTGTGTGACGTATTACCTCAATGACCAATGAGAGCAAGTACATCTTCTGTATAGAGCGGCTGTGTTATGATGCAGTTATTGATCATCATTGACATAATCACAAGAATCTTATGCAAAGGGAAATTGTCCGCAGCGAAGTGAGATTTCAGCCCCCAAACGTCTGTAATATTAATGCAATGTCTTACTTTTGTTGCAGTGAACACTGAAGAGACGGATCTACTACAACACTGTACAGGATGAGCATACGCTACAAGCAGCAAAATGATCTTGCAGTTGACAGTATGTTGTTCTGGTAATGTGCACAATTATTATTTATGGGCTACACACCACAGTGCTGGACATATTCTGTTAACTTCAACTCTACTCCTAACATGGAGATGTCTTCCTGGTGTTACTGATTCAGTACATCATATGCACAGTGTGGTTATGATATGATGGATTGATTTAATGAACCCACCAACCAATGATGACATCTGCATCATCTTCTGTAAAGTGCAGCTACAGCATGATATTATCAGCATTTGGTGCGGTATAATCAGAGGTATCTATGTGCTTTTGTGCCTGTTTTAAGTCCTCCAGCTTAACGCCCCTACACCTCCCACTACACAGGCATACTTACTTATGCATACACTGACATCTGGCATACCTACACACACCCCAGGGCCACTTCCTTCCCCTGATGTCAGGGAGAGGATGGGCATGCAGAGTGCAGTAAGTCTCCACGTTACTCTGGCCAACAGTCTTGGCCTACCCCCAGCATCTGTCACCCACAACATCTGTTCCCTCCTTGTAAAGTGCTGAACTATCTCACCTGGGTCAGTGCTATAGCTGATCACAGTGCCCGATCAGGATGTCACTGTGACAGGCAGCAGTGCAGATTGACCGGTCAATCAATGCAGTGCCGCAACATATGCACTAAATGAGATTTCCGTGCCCCCAGTCAGGTTACTCCCTGGGCAGTGACCCTGCTCACACCCTCCCCTAGTTCCACCTCTGATCACAATTATCTCTCTTGGAGAGTGTAGCAAATTGGAGTTGGGGGAATCTCACCTCTGCCATGCATGGTCACAATCTGGGCACAGGACCCAAATAGTGGGCAATGTGGCACTTCTTACAGTAGAGAATAAGTAACTTTATTCTTTACTTGTGTATTAAGGACCTTATTTGCATTAAATTCAGTCCACATGGGACCAAGACTTTCTGGCTTACTGAACAAAGTGGAATTGTTTCGTAGAGGGTGGAGAATTGTATTTTATCTGAAATTACCCCCTCTGCACAAAATACAAACAATTATACCCATACAAGTACCTTGTGGAAGTTGTTGCCCTCTATCTTCCTGTGGTCTCTCCCTGTTTCTCACCGTGCCTCCTCCCATTTCCTTGCACCTCTGCGTCTCCGCATATATCCCTATACTCAGAGCCGGCTCCGGTCAGTGACATGGGATGCCCAAATATGAGCATACCCATATATGGGCATCCATGCCACTGACCGGAGCCCGCTCTGTTGCGGATATGGAGAGAGACTGGGAGATTTACATCCCCTTATAATTCATATGGTGCATAGTACCGGCACGTATTGTTTTACCGGTACTGTGTACCTTCCTACTTTCACACTGGTACAGTATATGCTGCAGTGGGACTGAGAGGGATATATTGGTAACACATAGTCATTGTTGGGGGAATTCAATCCATTTTGAAAATAGTAATGAAATGTTTTTTACTTTTCTTTTTTTTCAGTAATGAAGAATGAAACATTTCTGTTAAAATTGAATTGGAGGTGAACTGGATTCATCATCAACTCTGCACCAGTGTGAATTGATGTTCTTTAATGTTCTGATAAGGTACATGCAACATCTCTTCCTCAACCCCTGCACCACTCTCTGCCTCTTGCCTCTCTCTCTCCACCTCCCTGCTAAGCGTATTAACCCATCTAATGTAATCCACATTCCATGTCTCACTTTACTCTTCACTTCTCACGTGCCCTCTGGAATGACTGCTCTCTGACTAACAAGGTCTATTTGTACATGACCTCTTCTGCTCTCATCATCCACCACCTCTCATTCCCCTCACCCCTGTCCTACTCGATACCTCAGCTTAATTGAACTCTCTCCTCTGACATCTACCCTTATCTCTAACCTCTCCTCACTTTCTGCTTAAACTAACTATCTTGTTAACTTTTACAATGCTATCATCTCCTCCTCCCTCCTCCTCCTTCCTCCTCCCTCCTCCATTATATATATACCCCTTCTAGGCTCTGACACACTCATCCCTCTAAGGCCATGATTATCATGGGCACATGCTTGGTCGTCCACAGTGCGTGCGAGCGATGCAGAGCCGCCTCGGACCTCAGTGCAGGGATTGCTGCATACCCCCAGCATCTGTCACCCACAAACAATACACACACTAATACTCCCCACAATACACACTATAATACCTCCTCAATACTAATCTCCCCAATAATATTATAGCTCCAAACACAATATACACAACACCCTTACACAAGATACACAATCTAGTACTCTCCTCTGCACCTCTACACACAATATAATACTCCCACACACACAATATACACACTACCCTCCTACCCCCATAAAATACAACCAATAATACACACACACTTTGTGGATGTTGGGACCAGCTCCCGGCATGCACCAGTGAAAGAGAGAGGCCCGCAGAAGCTCGGAAGAACTCCCTCCATCCGTGCCTTCCTCCGTTTCACATCTTCTCCCTGTCTCTCTCCCTCCCTTTCCTTGCATCTCCCTGCGTCTTTACGTATACCCAGTCAGTGACGGCTCTGGTCACGTGATGCCTTAATATGGGCTTATCCATATATGTTCATCCACGTCACTAATGTGATGCCCGCACTGTTGCGGAGCTGGTACTTACGACGGGCACTTATTGTTTTATCAGTACTGCGTACCTGACTCTACCGGCCTACTTTCAACACTAGTACAATATGTGCTTCACTACGAGTGAGTGGGGAATATTGGCATCACACAGTCACTGTTGAATATGCCATTCAATCCATTTTGAAAATAGTAATGCAATGTGGTTTTGTTTTGTTTGCTTTTTGCAGTAATGAAGAATGGAAAAGTTATATTAAAATTAAATTGGAGGGGGACTAGATTCTGCATTTCATCATGAACTCTGCACTTGTGAGAATTTAACTTCTTGAATACCCTGACAGGTACACGCAACATTAAGACTATAATCTGCTGTGCGAGCTTTCGTGCTATACCTCCCCCTCAGGTTTTGATTTATACATTTGCTCCCTCAATTCATGTCCTCTAATATTTGAAAGCTCTCTCCTAGCATTTTCTCTTTACCACAGAACGTCATCCCAATGTAACCTCTCTCTTGTTCTTTCTGCTTGCTGTTTCCTCACTCCTCTGTTAAACTTTTCTAATTTCTCTAACTTCCACACTCCTGCTTTTATCCACATGTTCTCCTCTTTCCTTCCCCTACCTTTGCATGTGTCTACACACTGCACCATTTGTACAGACCTCTATTGCAGCTATTTCTGCACTGCTCAATGAAAAGCACTCTTTAATATCCTATTCTCTGTGCCCCCTCTCTCTGCGCCCCCTCTTTTGGCGCCTCCTCTCTGCGCCCCCTCTCTCTGCGCCTATCTGTCTCATTCTCTCTACGTCCCTCTCTCTCTACATAGAGCTATCTCTGTCTCTCTCTACACCTATCTCTGTGTCTCCTTCTATGTTTGCTGATGTGTGGGATATCTCTTATAATCTTGAACCTGCTCATATACACATCGGGCCTCCCTGCCTCTGCCTCCCTGCTAAGAGTGTTAACCTATCTAATGTAATCCACATTCCTTTCCTTACTTTTCTCTTCCCTTCTCCTATGCCATCTGGAATGTCCGTTCTCTGACTAACAAGGCTCTAGTTGTACATGACCTCTTCTGCTCTCATCATTCACAATCAGTCATTCCCCTCACCCCATCTTACCTGTCCCACTGATTTGCCTCTGCTTAATTAAACTCTCCTCTGACATCTACTCTAACCTCTCTGCTCTCTCTCTCTTTCCGCTTAAACTAACAATCTTATTAACTCTTACAATGCTATCCTCCTATCTATATGCCCCCTCTAGGCTCTGACACACTTGTCCCTCTAGCCCACACCCTTGGCTAAATTCCCAAACATGTTCATCACACTTCCACTCGCTGTTCTTAATGCCTATGAAGGAAATCACACAATTGATATTTGATTTTTCTACAGTAAAAATGTCTCCAGTCCTGTATAAAGCTGCTCTCTGGGGCCAAACCACACTACTTTTTTTTCCACATTCATCAACACACAAATTTAATTTACGCTGTCTTTTTTTCCCTGTATTTGACTCCCTCCACTAACCTTCTCCTCACACTTGCCATCCTTCCTTCACTTCTCCTCAAGCATTTGACTACTTCAGAGTCAAGGTGGATGCCACCCACAAGGAGATTCCTTCTGTCCCTTCCCCCTTCTCTCCTTCTACCTAATTCTGCTTCTGCATTTGACTCCTTTTCTTCTCTTACAGAGCTGGAAGCTAATCATCTTCTCTTCTCCCTCTACCACATGCCCTCTAGATCGTATCCCCTCACACCTTACTGCATCTCTTAGTCCCCACTCTCACCCACATCTTCAATTCCTCCCTATTCTCTGGCTCTTTACCCTCTTACTTTAAGCCTGTAGTGGTCACCCTTTTCTCAGAAACAACCTACACCCTATGTGCCTTACTAACTACCGCCCTGTATCCCTCCTGCTGTTTGTCTCCTAATTGCTAGAATGTCAACATTCTTAAATCACATTCCCTCCTGGATCCTTTACAACCTGCCTTTCGTACAGCTCGTTCTACAGACTGTGCTTAAAGCAAATTCCCAAGGTCACTTTTCCCTACTAATCCTACTTGATCTATCTGCTGCGTTTGATGCTCTCAATCACTCTCCTCCTTCATATTCTAAACTCTCTCTTGGTATCCGTAACACAGTTCTATCCTGGTTTTCATCATAACTTTCCTGTCACACATTCTCCATCTCTGTTGCTAACATGTCTTCGTCTTCTATTGATCTGTCTGTGGGTATACATCAGGGCTCTGTTCTGAGATCTCTCTTTCTCTCTACATACTATCATTTGGTGACCTCATCAACTCTTTGTGACAATCCTATAAATAACAAATACAAATATCAGGTCATGGGAATAAGTGATTTGGACATAAAAGTAACATTTCGGAAGTGTGGACAACTAATACATCTTGTAGATTGCCTTTACAGTGTGATGTCATTGATTCAGTAGATTGTGTGCAGACCAGGACTGCAGTACAGTGTCACTCACATGGATGACTTGCGTGGTAGAAGCTCAAGAACAAGGATGTCAAACTCCAGTCCTCGAGGGCAGCAAACAGGCCAGGTTTTCAGGATATCCCTACTGAAAACCTGGCCTGTTTGGGACCCTCGAGGACTGGAGTTTGACATGCATGCTCTAGAAGGAGCACAGCTGTGGGTGGGAGGTGGATTTGCTTTGCATCAAATGGTTTGGAGCAAGGTTTATTGTATGTATTATCATAATAACAATGCAATGCTTAACTTTTATTTCAGGAGGGATGACTGCAGAACAGAAGTGAATATTGAAGCCATGTGTTCCTTTTCTTGCAAAAGAGAAAATTTGAAGGACAGTTGAAGAGAAGGAAAATTACTACACAGAGACAGATAAGCAATGTGTATATTTCTCATTTACCATTTAGTATTTGTCGTTTTATTGACTCCACACAATCCGGCTGCTACGGGTTTCACATTGAATATTTTCATCTCTACTCTACCCCTTCCTGTGATCTGAACCATGCAAGTTTTCGTTGATTCAATACATCATGAGTAGAGTGTGGCTACAGTATGAAGTAAAGACCCAAGGATCACATCTACTACCATTCATAACAAGAACATGTGCAGTAGCGCACAGCTGCAGTTCTATGTGATTGTTATGAAAGGTTGAGGTGGTTCAATTCTATGAATCTGGAGTGGGATGGATCCTGTTTGCATCATATGGTTTCATCTAGGCCAGTAGATTATATAACTCTCAGTACAGGTTACACATGTCATCAGTATTAGTATTTAAAGAGGAGGAAAGCTTCAATGCGGAGAACAAAGCCAAGTAATGTTGAAGTTACTCCTTTTACCATTTACTTGGTCAGTCTGTACTGTCTACTCCCCACACAGCTGCTAAGGATCTTCCATTTTAAATACTTTCACCTCCTATTCTGCACTGCTTTGCTGCCCATTATTCAGAGATGCCTTCCAGTCATGTTTACCACTCTGAATCTCTCTGCGGTCATTGGTTCAGCACATCATGGGTAGAGCATGGCTACAGATACAGCAAGCTATTATTATTTTACCGTCTGATCATCCATAATATTGCATTAAAACATAGAATATCACTTAATTTCCAAAAGATTCAGTGATGCTGATAATGCAGAATCTCACAACATTTCCCATCATAATGCCATAATGCACCAGTGGGAGAAATAATCCTTGCTATATCTGTACATTGTGTGACGTATTACCTCCATGACCATTGAGAGCAAGTACATCTTCTGTATAGAGCGGCTGTGTTATGATGCAGTTATTGATCATCATTGACATAATCACAAGAATCTTATGCAAAGGGAAATTGTCCGCAGCGAAGTGAGATTTCAGCCCCCAAACGTCTGTAATATTAATGCAATGTCTTACTTTTGTTGCAGTGAACACTGAAGAGACGGATCTACTACAACACTGTACAGGATGAGCATACGCTACAAGCAGCAAAATGATCTTGCAGTTGACAGTATGTTGTTCTGGTAATGTGCACAATTATTATTTATGGGCTACACACCACAGTGCTGGACATATTCTGTTAACTTCAACTCTACTCCTAACATGGAGATGTCTTCCTGGTGTTACTGATTCAGTACATCATATGCACAGTGTGGTTATGATATGATGGATTGATTTAATGAACCCACCAACCAATGATGACATCTGCATCATCTTCTGTAAAGTGCAGCTACAGCATGATATTATCAGCATTTGGTGCGGTATAATCAGAGGTATCTATGTGCTTTTGTGCCTGTTTTAAGTCCTCCAGCTTAACGCCCCTACACCTCCCACTACACAGGCATACTTACTTATGCATACACTGACATCTGGCATACCTACACACACCCCAGGGCCACTTCCTTCCCCTGATGTCAGGGAGAGGATGGGCATGCAGAGTGCAGTAAGTCTCCACGTTACTCTGGCCAACAGTCTTGGCCTACCTCCAGCATCTGTCACCCACAACATCTGTTCCCTCCTTGTAAAGTGCTGAACTATCTCACCTGGGTCAGTGCTATAGCTGATCACAGTGCCCGATCAGGATGTCACTGTGACAGGCAGCAGTGCAGATTGACCGGTCAATCAATGCAGTGCCGCAACATATGCACTAAATGAGATTTCCGTGCCCCCAGTCAGGTTACTCCCTGGGCAGTGACCCTGCTCACACCCTCCCCTAGTTCCACCTCTGATCACAATTATCTCTCTTGGAGAGTGTAGCAAATTGGAGTTGGGGGAATCTCACCTCTGCCATGCATGGTCACAATCTGGGCACAGGACCCAAATAGTGGGCAATGTGGCACTTCTTACAGTAGAGAATAAGTAACTTTATTCTTTACTTGTGTATTAAGGACCTTATTTGCATTAAATTCAGTCCACATGGGACCAAGACTTTCTGGCTTACTGAACAAAGTGGAATTGTTTCGTAGAGGGTGGAGAATTGTATTTTATCTGAAATTACCCCCTCTGCACAAAATACAAACAATTATACCCATACAAGTACCTTGTGGAAGTTGTTGCCCTCTATCTTCCTGTGGTCTCTCCCTGTTTCTCACCGTGCCTCCTCCCATTTCCTTGCACCTCTGCGTCTCCGCATATATCCCTATACTCAGAGCCGGCTCCGGTCAGTGACATGGGATGCCCAAATATGAGCATACCCATATATGGGCATCCATGCCACTGACCGGAGCCCGCTCTGTTGCGGATATGGAGAGAGACTGGGAGATTTACATCCCCTTATAATTCATATGGTGCATAGTACCGGCACGTATTGTTTTACCGGTACTGTGTACCTTCCTACTTTCACACTGGTACAGTATATGCTGCAGTGGGACTGAGAGGGATATATTGGTAACACATAGTCATTGTTGGGGGGAATTCAATCCATTTTGAAAATAGTAATGAAATGTTTTTTACTTTTCTTTTTTTTCAGTAATGAAGAATGAAACATTTCTGTTAAAATTGAATTGGAGGTGAACTGGATTCATCATCAACTCTGCACCAGTGTGAATTGATGTTCTTTAATGTTCTGATAAGGTACATGCAACATCTCTTCCTCAACCCCTGCACCACTCTCTGCCTCTTGCCTCTCTCTCTCCACCTCCCTGCTAAGCGTATTAACCCATCTAATGTAATCCACATTCCATGTCTCACTTTACTCTTCACTTCTCACGTGCCCTCTGGAATGACTGCTCTCTGACTAACAAGGTCTATTTGTACATGACCTCTTCTGCTCTCATCCACCACCTCTCATTCCCCTCACCCCTTTCCTACTCGATACCTCAGCTTAATTGAACTCTCTCCTCTGACATCTACCCTTATCTCTAACCTCTCCTCATTTTCTGCTTAAACTAACTATCTTGTTAACTTTTACAATGCTATCATCTCCTCCTCCTCCCTCCTCCTCCTCCCTCCTCCATCATATATATGCCCCTTCTAGGCTCTGACACACTCATCCCTCTAAGGCCATGATTATCATGGGCACATGCTTGGTCATCCACAGTGTGTGCGAGCGATGCAGAGCCGCCTCGGACCTCAGTGCAGGGATTGCTGCATACCCCCAGCATCTGTCACCCACAAACAATACACACACTAATACTCCCCACAATACACACTATAATACCTCCTCAATACTAATCTCCCCAATAATATTATAGCTCCAAACACAATATACACAACACCCTTACACAAGATACACAATCTAGTACTCTCCTCTGCACCTCTACACACAATATAATACTCCCACACACACAATATACACACTACCCTCCTACCCCCATAAAATACAACCAATAATACACACACACTTTGTGGATGTTGGGACCAGCTCCCGGCATGCACCAGTGAAAGAGAGAGGCCCGCAGAAGCTCGGAAGAACTCCCTCCATCCGTGCCTTCCTCCGTTTCACATCTTCTCCCTGTCTCTCTCCCTCCCTTTCCTTGCATCTCCCTGCGTCTTTACGTATACCCAGTCAGTGACGGCTCTGGTCACGTGATGCCTTAATATGGGCTTATCCATATATGTTCATCCACGTCACTAATGTGATGCCCGCACTGTTGCGGAGCTGGTACTTACGACGGGCACTTATTGTTTTATCAGTACTGCGTACCTGACTCTACCGGCCTACTTTCAACACTAGTACAATATGTGCTTCACTACGAGTGAGTGGGGAATATTGGCATCACACAGTCACTGTTGAATATGCCATTCAATCCATTTTGAAAATAGTAATGCAATGTGGTTTTGTTTTGTTTGCTTTTTGCAGTAATGAAGAATGGAAAAGTTATATTAAAATTAAATTGGAGGGGGACTAGATTCAGCATTTCATCATGAACTCTGCACTTGTGAGAATTTAACTTCTTGAATACCCTGACAGGTACACGCAACATTAAGACTATAATCTGCTGTGCAAGCTTTCGTGCTATACCTCCCCCTCAGGTTTTGATTTATACATTTGCTCCCTCAATTCATGTCCTCTAATATTTGAAAGCTCTCTCCTAGCATTTTCTCTTTACCACAGAACGTCATCCCAATGTAACCTCTCTCTTGTTCTTTCTGCTTGCTGTTTCCTCACTCCTCTGTTAAACTTTTCTAATTTCTCTAACTTCCACACTCCTGCTTTTATCCACATGTTCTCCTCTTTCCTTCCCCTACCTTTGCATGTGTCTACACACTGCACCATTTGTACAGACCTCTATTGCAGCTATTTCTGCACTGCTCAATGAAAAGCACTCTTTAATATCCTATTCTCTGTGCCCCCTCTCTCTGCGCCCCCTCTTTTGGCGCCTCCTCTCTCTGCGCCCCCTCTCTCTGCGCCTATCTGTCTCATTCTCTCTACGTCCCTCTCTCTCTACATAGAGCTATCTCTGTCTCTCTCTACACCTATCTCTGTGTCTCCTTCTATGTTTGCTGATGTGTGGGATATCTCTTATAATCTTGAACCTGCTCATATACACATCGGGCCTCCCTGCCTCTGCCTCCCTGCTAAGAGTGTTAACCTATCTAATGTAATCCACATTCCTTTCCTTACTTTTCTCTTCCCTTCTCCTATGCCATCTGGAATGTCCGTTCTCTGACTAACAAGGCTCTAGTTGTACATGACCTCTTCTGCTCTCATCATTCACAATCAGTCATTCCCCTCACCCCATCTTACCTGTCCCACTGATTTGCCTCTGCTTAATTAAACTCTCCTCTGACATCTACTCTAACCTCTCTCTCTCTTTCCGCTTAAACTAACAATCTTATTAACTCTTACAATGCTATCCTCCTATCTATATGCCCCCTCTAGGCTCTGACACACTTGTCCCTCTAGCCCACACCCTTGGCTAAATTCCCAAACATGTTCATCACACTTCCACTCGCTGTTCTTAATGCCTATGAAGGAAATCACACAATTGATATTTGATTTTTCTACAGTAAAAATGTCTCCAGTCCTGTATAAAGCTGCTCTCTGTGGCCAAACCACACTACTTTTTTTTCACATTCATCAACACTCAAATTTAATTTACGCTGTCTTTTTTTCCCTGTATTTGACTCCCTCCACTAACCTTCTCCTCACACTTGCCATCCTTCCTTCACTTCTCCTCAAGCATTTGACTACTTCAGAGGCAAGGTGGATGCCACCCACAAGGAGATTCCTTCTGTCCCTTCCCCCTTTTCTCCTTCTACCTAATTCTCCTTCTGCATTTGACTCCTTTTCTTCTCTTACAGAGCTGGAAGCTAATCATCTTCTCTTCTCCCTCTACCACATGCCCTCTAGATCGTATCCCCTCACACCTTACTGCATCTCTTAGTCCCCACTCTCACCCACATCTTCAATTCCTCCCTATTCTCTGGCTCTTTACCCTCTTACTTTAAGCCTGTAGTGGTCACCCTTTTCTCAGAAACAACCTACACCCTATGTGCCTTACTAACTACCGCCCTGTATCCCTCCTGCTGTTTGTCTCCTAATTGCTAGAATGTCAACATTCTTAAATCACATTCCCTCCTGGATCCTTTACAACCTGCCTTTCGTACAGCTCGTTCTACAGACTGTGCTTAAAGCAAATTCCCAAGGTCACTTTTCCCTACTAATCCTACTTGATCTATCTGCTGCGTTTGATGCTCTCAATCACTCTCCTCCTTCATATTCTAAACTCTCTCTTGGTATCCGTAACACAGTTCTATCCTGGTTTTCATCATAACTTTCCTGTCACACATTCTCCATCTCTGTTGCTAACATGTCTTCGTCTTCTATTGATCTGTCTGTGGGTATACATCAGGGCTCTGTTCTGAGATCTCTCTTTCTCTCTACATACTATCATTTGGTGACCTCATCAACTCTTTGTGACAATCCTATAAATAACAAATACAAATATCAGGTCATGGGAATAAGTGATTTGGACATAAAAGTAACATTTCGGAAGTGTGGACAACTAATACATCTTGTAGATTGCCTTTACAGTGTGATGTCATTGATTCAGTAGATTGTGTGCAGACCAGGACTGCAGTACAGTGTCACTCACATGGATGACTTGCGTGGTAGAAGCTCAAGAACAAGGATGTCAAACTCCAGTCCTCGAGGGCAGCAAACAGGCCAGGTTTTCAGGATATCCCTACTGAAAACCTGGCCTGTTTGGGACCCTCGAGGACTGGAGTTTGACATGCATGCTCTAGAAGGAGCACAGCTGTGGGTGGGAGGTGGATTTGCTTTGCATCAAATGGTTTGGAGCAAGGTTTATTGTATGTAGTAACATAATAACAATGCAATGCTTAACTTTTATTTCAGGAGGGATGACTGCAGAACAGAAGTGAATATTGAAGCCATGTGTTCCTTTTCTTGCAAAAGAGAAAATTTGAAGGACAGTTGAAGAGAAGGAAAATTACTACACAGAGACAGATAAGCAATGTGTATATTTCTCATTTACCATTTAGTATTTGTCGTTTTATTGACTCCACACAATCCGGCTGCTACGGGTTTCACATTGAATATTTTCATCTCTACTCTACCCCTTCCTGTGATCTGAACCATGCAAGTTTTCGTTGATTCAATACATCATGAGTAGAGGGTGGCTACAGTATGAAGTAAAGACCCAAGGACCACATCTACTACCATTCATAACAAGAACATGTGCAGTAGCGCACAGCTGCAGTTCTATGTGATTGTTATGAAAGGTTGAGGTGGTTCAATTCTATGAATCTGGAGTGGGATGGATCCTGTTTGCATCATATGGTTTCATCTAGGCCAGTAGATTATATAACTTTCAGTACAGGTTACACATGGCATCAGTATTAGTGATTTAAAGAGGAGGAAAGCTTCAATGTGGAGAACAAAGCAAAGTAATGTTGAAGTTACTCCTTTTACCATTTACTTGGTCAGTCTGTACTGTCTACTCCCCACACAGCTGCTAAGGATCTTCCATTTTAAATACTTTCACCTCCTATTCTGCACTGCTTTGCTGCCCATTATTCAGAGATGCGTTCCAGTCATGTTTACCACTCTGAATCTCTCTGCAGTCATTGGTTCAGCACATCATGGGTAGAGCATGGCTACAGATACAGCAAGCTATTATTATTTTACCGGCTGATCATCCATAATATTGCATTAAAACATAGAATATCACTTAATTTCCAAAAGATTCAGTGATGCTGATAATGCAGAATCTCACAACATTTCCCATCATAATGCCATAATGCACCAGTGGGAGAAATAATCCTTGCTATATCTGTACATTGTGTGACGTATTACCTCCATGACCATTGAGAGCAAGTACATCTTCTGTATAGAGCGGCTGTGTTATGATGCAGTTATTGATCATCATTGACATAATCACAAGAATCTTATGCAAAGGGAAATTGTCCGCAGCGAAGTGAGATTTCAGCCCCCAAACGTCTGTAATATTAATGCAATGTCTTACTTTTGTTGCAGTGAACACTGAAGAGACGGATCTACTACAACACTGTACAGGATGAGCATACGCTACAAGCAGCAAAATGATCTTGCAGTTGACAGTATGTTGTTCTGGTAATGTGCACAATTATTATTTATGGGCTACACACCACAGTGCTGGACATATTCTGTTAACTTCAACTCTACTCCTAACATGGAGATGTCTTCCTGGTGTTACTGATTCAGTACATCATATGCACAGTGTGGTTATGATATGATGGATTGATTTAATGAACCCACCAACCAATGATGACATCTGCATCATCTTCTGTAAAGTGCAGCTACAGCATGATATTATCAGCATTTGGTGCGGTATAATCAGAGGTATCTATGTGCTTTTGTGCCTGTTTTAAGTCCTCCAGCTTAACGCCCCTACACCTCCCACTACACAGGCATACTTACTTATGCATACACTGACATCTGGCATACCTACACACACCCCAGGGCCACTTCCTTCCCCTGATGTCAGGGAGAGGATGGGCATGCAGAGTGCAGTAAGTCTCCACGTTACTCTGGCCAACAGTCTTGGCCTACCTCCAGCATCTGTCACCCACAACATCTGTTCCCTCCTTGTAAAGTGCTGAACTATCTCACCTGGGTCAGTGCTATAGCTGATCACAGTGCCCGATCAGGATGTCACTGTGACAGGCAGCAGTGCAGATTGACCGGTCAATCAATGCAGTGCCGCAACATATGCACTAAATGAGATTTCCGTGCCCCCAGTCAGGTTACTCCCTGGGCAGTGACCCTGCTCACACCCTCCCCTAGTTCCACCTCTGATCACAATTATCTCTCTTGGAGAGTGTAGCAAATTGGAGTTGGGGGAATCTCACCTCTGCCATGCATGGTCACAATCTGGGCACAGGACCCAAATAGTGGGCAATGTGGCACTTCTTACAGTAGAGAATAAGTAACTTTATTCTTTACTTGTGTATTAAGGACCTTATTTGCATTAAATTCAGTCCACATGGGACCAAGACTTTCTGGCTTACTGAACAAAGTGGAATTGTTTCGTAGAGGGTGGAGAATTGTATTTTATCTGAAATTACCCCCTCTGCACAAAATACAAACAATTATACCCATACAAGTACCTTGTGGAAGTTGTTGCCCTCTATCTTCCTGTGGTCTCTCCCTGTTTCTCACCGTGCCTCCTCCCATTTCCTTGCACCTCTGCGTCTCCGCATATATCCCTATACTCAGAGCCGGCTCCGGTCAGTGACATGGGATGCCCAAATATGAGCATACCCATATATGGGCATCCATGCCACTGACCGGAGCCCGCTCTGTTGCGGATATGGAGAGAGACTGGGAGATTTACATCCCCTTATAATTCACATGGTGCATAGTACCGGCACGTATTGTTTTACCGGTACTGTGTACCTTCCTACTTTCACACTGGTACAGTATATGCTGCAGTGGGACTGAGAGGGATATATTGGTAACACATAGTCATTGGTGGGGGAATTCAATCCATTTTGAAAATAGTAATGCATTGTTTTTTACTTTTTTTTTTGCAGTAATGAAGAATGAAAAAGTTCTGTTAAAATTGAATTGGACGTGAACTGGATTCAGCATTTCATCATCAACTCTGCACCAGTGTGAATTGACGTTCTTTAATGTTCTGACAAGGTACATGCAACATCTCTTCCTCTACCCCTACACCACCCTCTGCCTCTTGCCTCTCTCTCCACCTCCCTGCTAAGCGTATTAACCCATCTAATGTAATCCACATTCCTTGTCTCACTTTACTCTTCCCTTCTCACGTGCCCTCTGGAATGTCCACCACTTCTCATTCCCCTCACCCCTGTCCTACTCGATACCTCAGCTTAATTGAACTCTCTCCTCTGACATCTACCCTTATCTCTAACCTCTCCTCACTTTCTGCTTAAACTAACTATCTTGTTAACTCTTACAATGCTATCATCTCCTCCTCCCTCCTCCTCCATCATCTATATGCCCCTTCTAGGCTCTGACACACTCATCCCTCTAAGGCCGTGATTATCATGGGCACACGCTTGGTCGTCCACAGTGCGTGCGAGCGATGCAGGGCCTCCCCGTCGCCTCGGACCTCAGTGCAGGGATTGCTGGAGCGACAGGCATGCGCTAACTTTGCCTTCTGTTGCGTGCTTACTATAGACGCAGCCTAACCCATGCATTGGTTTAATTCACAAGCACGCTCTCATCACACTTCATCACATCACACTGCTGCTCTTAACACCTATGGAGGAAATCTCACAGTCTGATTTTCTACACTAAACCTTTTTCCTGTTCTGTAAAACTCTGCTCCTTTTTTTAAGGTCAAACACTACTTTTTCCTCACTCATCAACACTCCAATTTCATTCACACTGTCTTCTATGTATTTGAGTCCCACCACTGACTTTCTCCTCCCACTTAACATCCATCCTTTATTTCTCCTCAAGCCTTTGCTCACTTGAGGCAAGGTGGATGCCATCCACAAGTAGATTCGTTCTCTCCCTTCCCCCTCTCTCTTTTTCTATCTAGATCTCATTGCACTCTTGACTCCTTTTCTCCTGTCACAAAGCTGGAACCTGATCTTCTCTTCTCCCTCTACCACATGCCCTCTCAATCCTATATTCTCACTCTCACCCACATCTTCAATTCCTCCATATCCTTTGGCTCTTTCAACTCTTCCTTTTAAGCATGCAGTGGTCACCCCTATTCTCAAAAATAACCTTGACCTTGTGTGAATTTCTAACTATCGCCCTGTATCCGTCCTACCATTTGCCTCCTAATTGCTAGAACGTCTTGTGATCTCCCGTTTGATCAACATTCTTAAATCACATGCTCCTCTGGGCCCTTCACAATCTGCCTTTCCCAATGTAACCAATTATGTACATAAAGAAAATTCCCAAGGTCCATTTTACTTACTAATCCTGCTTGATCTCTCTTCTGCTTTTGATACTGTCAATCACTCTTCTCATTCATATTCTAAACTCTTTCTTCGTATCCGCAGCAAACTTATATCCTGGTTTTCATCATACTTCTCCATCACACATTCTCCATCTCTGTTGCTAACGTGTCTTTGTCTCCTGTTGTTTTGTCTGTTGGTATACCTCAGGACTCTGTTCTGGGACCTCTCTCACTACATACTATCACTAGTTGACCTTATCAACTATTTTGGCCCTTGATATCATCTCTATGCAGATGATACACACACCTATCCACCCTACCGTCACTCCTGCAATTTAGTTCCTAGTTTCGGGTGGCCTCCTGGCTATATCCTCCATGGATGACACTCTTCTGCCTTAAACCTAATGTCTAAAACTGAGCTCCTCATATTTCCCCCTAAATCTGGCCTAATATCACCTTTCTCCATCGCAGTAAACAGTACTACCATCATCCTGTCATGAAAGCACATTGCCTAGGAGTAACATTTGACTCTTCCCTTTCCATCTTCATTCACGACACTGGCTAAAGTTTGTCGATTCTTTCTCTGTAATATTTCCAAGATTTGCCCTTTTCTCTGTCAATCTACTGCTAAAACGCCAATGCATGCCCTTATCGTATGGGTTAACATACTGCTAACAGGGCTCCCTGCTTCACAACTTTCTCATTTGCAATCTATCCAAAACTCTGCTGCTTGAATAATTTCCCTTTCTCCCACAACAGTATCTGCTCATCTCCTCCTCCTCCTTAAATCCCTCTCCTTGCTTCCCATCAAGTTTCAGATCACCTACAAAGTTCTCCTCCTTACCTTTTTGTTAAGGTTCTCTATTAGTGGTGTACCGAGTACCCGGCGTTACCCAACACATTTCCAGCTACCCGGACATTACTCGAAACCAGCCACTGAGAAGTGGACTTGGCCGGGTAATACCCGGCGTCGGGTAATGTCAGGGCAGCTGGAAATAATCTTTTATACTTACCTTTCCTAAGACATCTAGGATCAGCAGCAGCAGTCCTCTGATGTTGGCAGCATCAGAGGTGTCTTCACCTGGCGGGGGGAGCTGCAGGAATCACTTCCACAGCACCGAAGCAGGTAAGCTGTGTCTGTGAGCCTGCAGCTCCCCCGCCGGCTGAAGACACCACAGATGCTGCCACCGTCACAGGACTGCTGCTGATCCTATATGTCACCGCCACCCGGAAGGTAAGTGCCAAACCGTGTACCCGACCGGGTAGAACCTTTCATTTTGGCCGGGTACCCGTTACCCATTTTTTTATAGTTGAGGACCCAGTCCAACACTATTCTCTATTCATCTGCTCCTTCCTACATATCATCTTTGGTCTCGTTATGCCCTTCCTCGTCTCCTAAGCTCTACTAATAACTGTCTCCATTATACTTCTTACACCTCTACTGCGCACTCGCTCTCTTGCCTGAAACCCTTTCCCATCAATTTACCTGTGAAACTCACACACACTCAGTATATGCCAACATACCCTCTTCCACCCACATTTAAGATCAACCTTAAAATTCACAACTTAAATGAAGCATTTCAATAGCTTTTACTCGTTGCTACTGTCACTCATTCAGTCACTAACTATTGTTCCCAAGAAGTGCTTTATACTACAAGTACCCACCATTAAGGACAAGCATTGTCATCTACTGCACTTGTTCCCCCACCTGTTGTCTCTCTGTAAGTCTCCTTACATTTCTCTTAGATTGTAAACTACCCAGGACAGGGATTTACTTTCCTATTGTCTGTTTTTGTTTGTTGAACTTATTGTATAATAATTTCCTGTACTTTTTGGTCTCTCTTGTAAAGCGCTGAGTACACAATGGGTGGTATATAAATAGAGATATTTGCAGAGTCTAGAGACAAGGCACACGTGTATAGGTAGCTACAGTTTATCCGGGACCGTATGCATCCTTGAAGTGCCTGTCCCAGTTATTTTCTATTGATTGCAATGTAGGAGTGTCTGTCCTGTCTTATTTTTTTTATTATTATTATTATTATATATACAAAGATATATACAAAGATTGTTTCCTGTCGTTAGCATGACATTGTGTGACACAGTGTGATGTCATTGATTCAGTAGATTGTGTGCAGACCGGGACTGCAGTACAGTTTCACTGACATGAATAACTTGTGTGGTAGAAGCTCTAGAAGGAGCACAGCTGTGGGAGGGAGGTGGATTTGCTTTGTATCACATGGTTTGGAGCAAGGTTCATTGTATGTATCGTCAATAATAATTATAATAATAATAATGCAATGCTTAACTTTTTTATTTCAAGAGGAAAGACTGCAGAACAGAAGTGAATATTGAAGCCATGTGTTCATTTTCTTGCAAAATAGAAAATTGAAGGACAGTTGAAGAGGAGGAAAATGACTACACAGAGACAGATAAGCAATGTGTATATTTCTCATTTAGTATTTGTCGTTTTATTGACTCCAAAAAATCCGGCTGCTAAGGGTTTCGCATTGGACATATTCACCTCTACTCCACCCCTTCCTGTGATCTGTACCATGCAGATTTTTGTTGATTCAATACATCATGAATAGAGTGTGGCTACAGTATGAAGTACTGACCCAAGGACCACATCTACTACCATTCATAACAAGAACATGTGCAGTAGCGCACTGCTGCAGTTCTATGTTATTGCTATGAAAGGTTGAGGTGGTGCAATCATATGAATCTTGAGTGGGAGGGATCCTGTTTGCATCATTTAATTTGATCTAGGCCAGTAGAGTATATAACTCTCAGTACAGGTTACATATGGCATCAGTATTAGTGATTTAAAGAACAGAAAAACAGGAGTGGAGAACAAAACCAAGTAATGTTGAAGTTACTACTTTTTACTATTTACTTGGTCAGTCTGTACTGTCTACTCCCCACACAGCTGCTAAGGGTTTCCATTTGAGATACATTCACCTTCTACTCTGCACTACTGTGCTACCCTCTATTCAGAGATGAGTTCAAGTCATGTTTACCACTCTAAATCGCTCTGCAGTCATTGATTCAGCACATCATGGGTAGAGCATGGCTATAGATACAGCAAGCTTTATTTTACCCTAATATTGCATTAAAAAATAGAATATCACTCAGTTTCCTACAGATTTACTGATGCTGATAATGCAGAATCTCACCCTCCCATCATAATACACCAGAGGAAGAAATAATCCTTGCTATATATGTACATTGTGTGACATATTGCCTCCATGACCATTGATGGCAAATACATATTCTGTATAGAGCAGCTGTGTTATGATGTAGTTGTTATTGATCATCATTGAGATATAATCACAAGAATCTTATGCAAAGGGAAACTGTCATTAGCATAGTGGGATTTCAGCCCCCAAACTTCTGTAATATTAATGCAATGTCTTACTTTTATTGCAGTGAACACCGAAGAGACGGATCTACTACAACACTGCACAGGACAAGAGTATACACTACAAGCAGCAAAATGATCATGCAGTTGACAATATGTTGTTCTGGTAATGTGCACAATTATTATGTATGGGCTCCACACCACAGTGCTGGACATATTTTGTTAACTTCAACACTACCCCTACCATGGAGATGTCTTCCTGTGATTGGTGTTACTGATTCAGTACATCATATGCACAGTGTGGCTATTATATGATGGATTGATTTAATGAACCCACCAAACACTGATGACATCTGTATCATCTTCTGTAAAGTGCATCTACAGCAGGATATTATCAGCATTTGGGGTGATATAATCAGAGGCATCTATGTGCTTTTGTGCTGGGTAAAGTCCTCCAGCTGAACCGCCCCCCGCCCCCCACCCCCCTACACCTCCTGCCACACAGGCAAACTTACTTACACACACAGCACACTTACTTATGCACACTGACACTTGGCATACCTACACACACACACCCCACAGCCACTGGCATGCATGCAGAGTCCTGGGCATGCAGGATGGGCATGCAGAGTACAGAATATCTCCACCTTGCTCTGGCCCGTACTCTTGGCCTACCCCCAGCATCTGTCACCCACAACCTCTGTTCCCTCCCTGTAAATTGCTGCACTAACACACCTTGGTCAGCGCTGCAACCGATCACAGCACCGGATCATGTCACTGTGATAGGAAGCAGTGCTAATTGACCGGTCAATCAATGCCACGTGGCAACATACGCACCAAAAGAGATTTCCATGCCCCCTGACAGGCTACTCCCTGGGCAGTGACCCTGCTCATCTTCCACCTCTGATCACAATATTCTCTCTTGGAGAGTGTAGCAAATTGGAGTTGGGGGAATTTCACCTCTGCAGTGCATGTAGAGTCCTGTATGCAGAGTACAGAAAGTCTCCACCTTAGTCTGGCCCGTACTCTTGGCCTACCCACAGCATCTGTCACCCACAAATAATACATACACTAATACTCCCCACAATACACACTTTAATACCTCCTCAATAATAATCTCCCCAATAATATTATAGTCTTAAACACAATATACACAATACCCCCTAACACAAGATACCCAATCTAACACTCTCCTCTGCACCTCAACATAATATACACACTATAATACCCTACACACAATATAATACTCCCACACACACACACAATATACACACTATCCTCCTACCACCATAAAACACAACCAATAATACACACACACTTTGTGGATGTTGGGACCAGCTCCTTGCATGCACCAGTGAAAGAGAGAGGCCTGCCATCCGTGCCTCCCTCCGTTTCCCATCTTCTCCCTGTCTCCCTCCCTTTCTTTGCATCTCCCTGCATCTTTGCGTATACCCAGTCAGTGACGGCTCCGGTCACGTGATGCCTTAATATGGGCTTATCCATATATCTGTTGCAGAGATGGAGAGAGACCTGGAGATTTTACATTTCCTTATAATTCATATTGGTACTTAGTACGGGCACTTATTGTTTTATCAGTACTGGGTACCTGACCGTACTGGCCTACGAGTGAGAAGGCAATATTGGCATCACACAGTTACTGTTGAATATGTCATTCAATCCATTTTGAAAATAGTAATGCAATGTGGTTTTGTTTTGTTTGCTTTTTGCAGTAATGAAGAATGAAAAAGTTATATTAAAATTAAATTGGAGGGGAACTGGATTCAGCATTTCTTCATGAACTCTGCACTTGTGAGCATTGACCTTCTTGAGTGCCCTGACAGGTACACGCAACTTTAAGACTATAATCTTCATCAACTGCTGTGCAAGCTTTCGTGCTATACCTCCCCCTCCGGTTTTGATTTATACATTTGCTCTCTCAATTCATGTCCTCTAATATCTGGAGGCTCTCTCCTAGCATTTCTCTCTACCACAGCACGTCATCCCAATGTAACCTCTCTCTTGTTCTTTCTGTTTACTGTTTCCTCACTCCTCTGTAAAACTTTTCTAATTTCTCTAACTTCCACACTCCTCTGTAAAACTTTTCTAATTTCTCTAACTTCCACACTCCTGCTTTTATCCACATGTTCTATACACTTTCCTTCCCCTACCTTTGCATGTGTCTACACAAAGCACCATTTGTACAGACCTCTATTGCAGCTATTTCTGCACTGCTCAATGAAATGCACTCCTGCACATCCTATTCTCTTCCACCTTCCCTCATTCTCTACGCCCCCCTCTCAAAGCCCCCTCTCTCTATGTCTCCTCTCTCTACGCCTATCTGTCTCATTCTCTTGACGCCCTTCTCTCTCTACATATCCCTATCTCTGTCTCTCTCTACACCTATCTCTGTGTCTCCTTCTATGCTCGCTGATGTTGGGGGATATCTCTTATAATCTTGGACCGGCTCATATACACATCAGGCCTCCCTACTAAGAGTGTTAACCTATCTAATGTAATCCACATTCCTTTCCTTACTTTTCTCTTCCCTTCTCCTGTGCCCTCTGGAATGTCCACTCTTACTAACAAGGCTCTAGTTGTACATAACCTCTTCTGCTCTCATCAGTCACAATCAGTCATTCCCCTCACCGCATCTTACCTGTCCCACTGATTTGCCTCTGCTTAATTAAACTCTCCTCTGACATCTACTCTAACCTCTCTTCTCTCTTCTCTCTCTTTCTTTCTGCTTAAACTAACAATCTTATTAACTCTTACAATGCTATCCTCCTATCTATATGCCCCCTATAGGCTCTGACACACTCATCCCTCTAACCCACACCTTTGGCTAAATTCCCAAACACACTCATCACACTTCCACTCGCTGTTCTTAATACCTACGGAGGAAATCTCACACTTTGTTTGATTTTTCTACAGTAAAAATGTCTCCTGTCCTGTATAAAGCTGCTCTCTAGGGCTAAATACACTACTTTTTTCCACACTCATCAACACTCAAATTTAATTTACGCTGTTTTTTTTCTCTGTATTTGACTCCCTCCACTGACCTTCTCCTCCCACTTGCCATCCTTCCTTCACTTCTCCTCAAGCATTTGACTACTTCAGAGGCAAGGTGGATGCCACCCAAAAGGAGATTCCTTCTGTCCCTTCCCCCTTCTCTCCTTCTACCCAAATCTCCTTCTGCACTTGACTCCTTTTCTTCTCTTACAGAGCTGGAAGCTAATCATCTTCTATTCTCCCTCTACCACATGCCCTCTAGATCGTATCCCCTCACACCTTACTGCATCTCTTAGTCCCCACTCTCACCCACATCTTCAATTTCTCCCTATTCTCTGGATTTTTGCCCTCTTACTTTAAGCCTGTAGCGGTCACCCTTTTGTCAGAAACAAACTACACCCTATGTGCCTTACTAACTACCGCTCTGTATCCCTCATGCTGTTTGCCTTCTAATTGCTAGTGTCAACATTCTTAAATCACATGCCCTCCTGGATCCTTTACAACCTGCCTTTCGTACAGCACGTTCTACAGACTGTGCTTAAAGCTAATTCCCAAGGTTTTTCCCTACTAATCCTACTTGATCTATCGGCTGCGTTTGATGCTCTCAATCACTCTCCTCCTTCATATTCTAAACTCTCTCTTGGTATCAGTAACAAAGTTCTATCCTGGTTTTCATCATAACTTTCCTGTTACACATTCTCCATCTCTGTTGCTAACATGTCTTCGTCTTCTATTGATCTGTCTGTGGGTATACATCAGGGCTCTGTTCTGAGATCTCTCTTTCTCTCTACATACTATCATTTGGTGACTTCATCAATGCTTTTGGCCTTAGATATAATCTCTATGCGGATGATACACACACAAATCTATCCACCCCTGTTCTCACTCCTGCAATCCAGTCCCTACTCTTGGGTTGTCTCCTGGCTATATGCTCATGGATGGCACTCCACTGCCTTAAACTTAATGTCTAACACTGGGCTCATATTATCCCCTTTCTCCATCACAGTAAACAGTACTACCATCTGTCTTGTCATCAAACATGTTGCATAGGAGTAACATTTGGCTCTTCAATTCCATCTCCATTCACATGCACGGCTATGGGTAAAATGTGTTGCCTCTTTCTCTGTAATATTGCCAAGATCTTCCCTTTCCCCTCTCAACCTACTGCTAAAACTCCAATGTATACTGTTATCCTATAGGTTATTTTAACATACTACTAACAGGCCTCCATGCTTCACAACTTTCTCCTATGCAAAACTCTGCTGCTTGAATTATCTCACTTTCTCCCACAACAGTCTCTGCTCATCTCCTTAAATCCCTGTCCTGGCATCCCATCAAGTTTTTGTATCACCTACAAAGTTCTCCTCCTTACCTTTTTGTTAAGGCTCTCCATTAATCTGCTCCTTCTTGCATATCATCTTTGATCTCTCGTTATGCCCTTGCTTGTCTCTTGCACTATAACCATAACTGTCTCCTGTAAACTTCTTTCACCTCTACTGTTCTCTCACTTGCCTGAAACCATTTTCCATCACTGCACCGTACATGTGAAACTTCCTCACACTCAGTATATGCCAACATAACCTCTTCCACCCACATGTAAGACCAATCTTAAAATTCACGACTTAAATCAAGCATTTAAAAAACTTTGACTCGTGGCTACTGTCCCACACCCACAGTCACTGCTAACAACTATTGTTCCCAAGATGTGCTTTCTACTAATTGTACCCACCATTAAGGACAAGCATTGTCATCTACTGCACTTCTTCCCCCAACTGCTGCCTCTCTTTAAGTCTTCTAACATTTCTATTAGATTGTAAAGTTCCCAGGGCAAGGATTTACTTTCCTATAATCTGTTTTTATTTGTCGCACTTATTTTTTAATTATTTTTCCCCTCTCCCCTAATGATATACATATAGGTTTTCCTGTCATTTGCATGACAGAGTTATTATGGTTAACTATTGCATCATGTAGACTGCCTTTTCAGTGTGATGTAATTGATTCAGTACTTTGTGTGCAGACTGTGACTGCAGTACAGTGTCACGAACATTAATGACTTGTGTGGTAGAAGCTCTAGAAGGAACACAGCTATGGGAGGGAGGTGGATTTACTTTGGATCGCATGGTTTGGCGCAAGGTTCATTGTATGTATGATCATAACCATGCAATGCTTAACTTTTATTTCAGGAGGGAAGAACAGTGAATATTGAAGCCATGTGTTTCTTTTCTGTCAGAAGAGAAATTTTGAAAGACAGTTGAAGAGGAGGAAAATGACTACACAGAGACAGATAAGCAATGTGTATATTTCTCATTTAGTATTTGTCGTTTTGTTGACTCCACACAATCCAGCTGCTAAGGGTTTCGCATTGGACATATTCCCCTCTACTCTACCCTTCCTGTGATCTGTACCATGCAGGTTTTTGTTGATTCAATACATCATGAGTAGAGTGTGGCTGCTGTATGAAGTATTGACCCAAGGACCACATCTACTACCATTCATAACAAGAACATGTGCAGTAGCGCACTGCTGTAGTTCTATGTGTTTTATTAAAGGTTGAAGTGGTGCAATCATATGAATCTGGAGTGGGATGAATCCTGTTTGCATCATATGGTTTCATCTAGGCCAGTAGAGTATATCTCTCAGTACAGGTTACACATGGCATCAGTAGTAGTGATTTAAAGAACAGAAAAAACAAGAGAAACTTCAATGTTGATAACAAAGCCAAGTAATGTTGAAGATACTCCTTTAACTATTTATTTGATCAGTCTGTACTGTCTACTCCCCACACAGCTACTAAGTCTTCCATTTGAGATACATTCACCTCCTACTCTGCACTGCTGTTCTGTCCTCTATTCAGAGATGAGTTCCAGTCATGTTTACCACTCTGAATCACTCTGCAGTCATTGATTCAGCACATCATGGGTAGAGCATGGCTACAGATACAGTAAGCTTTATTTTACCGGCTGATCATCCATAATATTGCATTAAAACATAGAATATTACTCAGTTTCCAAAAGATTCAGTGATGCTAATAATGCAGAATCTTACAACACATCCCATCATAATGCACCAGAGGAACAAATAATCCTTGCTACACTACCGACACGTTTTATTGAAGCACGGCTAGCACCGCAAGCCGGGGGATGCCCCGGCGTGCTAGCCGCACTCCCTCAGCGTGCCGCGCATCACCGATGCACGGTCACGCGTCATCGGGTGCCTGCGCCCCCTGCACGCGCGTCCAGGGCTCCCCGAGGGAGCACTGGTGTCCCGCGATGTGGGGGACAGCGGCAGGGGGTTCCGGGGGACCCGACGGACCCGGCAGCGGAAGGGAGAAAGCCCCGATCGGAGGGCGCTCCTCCGCTGCTTCGGCGTGCGCCCGGCACCCTCCGGCGCGCGCCAGGTTACTGCTGCGGCCAAGAACGGGCAAATGCTCGAATAAACTCGGCCGCAGCAGTATATCTGTACATTGTGTGACGTTTGGCCTCCATGACCATTGATAGCAAATACATATTTTGTATTGAGCGGCTGTGTTATGATGTAGTTGTTATTGATCATCATTGAGATATAATCACAAGAATCTTATGCAAAGGGAAAATGTCTGCAGCATAGTGGGATTTCAGCTCCCAAACTTCTGTAATATTAATGCAATGTCTTACTTTTATTGCAGTGAACACTGAAGAGACGGATCTACGACAACACTGCACAGGACAAGAGCAAACACTACAAGCAGCAAAATGATCTTGCAGTTGCAAGTATGTTCTGTAATGTGCACAATTATTATTTATGGGCTACACACCACAGTGCTGGACATATTCTGTTAACTTCTACCCCTACCATGGAGATGTCTTCCTGTGATTGATTCAGTACATCATATGCACAGTGTGGCTATGATATGATGGATGGATTTAATGAACCCACCACCCACTGACATCTGCATCATCTTCTGTAAAGTGCAGCAGGATATTATCAGCATTTGGGGTGGTATAATCTGGGGCATCTATGTGCTTTTGTGCCTGGATAAGTTCCTCCAGCTGAACCACCCCCCTATACCTGCCACACAGGCATACTTACAGAGCACACTTACTTATGCACACTGACACTTGGAATACACACACACACACACAGACACTGTCATGCATGCAGTGTCCTGTATGCAGAGTACAGAAAGTCTCCACCTTACTCTGGCCCGTACTCATGGCCTATCCCCAGCATCTGTCATCCACAACCTCTGTTCCCTCCCTGTAAAGTGCTGCACTAACACACCTGGGTCAGCGCTGCAGCTGATCACAGTGCCGGATCATGATGTCAATGGGATAGGCAGCAGAGCTGATTGACAAGTCAATCAATGCAGCTCCGCAATATATGCACCAAAAGAGATTTCTGTACCCCCTGTCAGGCTACTCCCTGGGCAGCGACCCTTCTCACCCCTCTCATTCCACCTCTGATCACAATAATCTCTCTTGGAGTGTGTAGCAAATTGGAGTTGGGGGAATCTCACCTCTGTAGTGCATGGTCACAATCTGGGCACTGTACCCAAATATTGGGCAATGTGGCACGTCTTACAGTAGAGAATAGAATAAGTAACTATATTCTTTACTTGTGTATTAAGGAACTTATTTGCAATAAAAATTCAGTCCACCTGGGACCAAGACTTTCTGGTTTTCTGAACAAAGTGGAATTGTTTTCCTATAATTTTATATTCTCTGAAATGTAACATCACAATAAAGTACTCCTATTTTTTTCCTTTGTGCTTTTTTATGGACTATTCCTTTATGTATTTCACTTAATGGGACTAATTACCTTACGATTAGATTTCACTTGTATTTTCTTGGGTTACTCTTTGGAATTTCTCTCTGTGTTCATTTATACTATCTTATTTAGAGCAGTCTTTGCCATTGGACCCCATTTCTTGCCAGAGAGATCTGTAACACAGAGTATTGAAGAGAGTACAGAACAGTGGTGAAGTAGATTTTTATGCTTCTAGGCAGCCTCCCTTCTCACCATGTATTCTGCCCCCGACGGTCTCTTGCACTGCTCCCTCCTACACCCACTCTCCTCACTCTTCCCTCCCCTCCCCGCTATCACTCAATGACCCCCTCTCATTCAATCCTGCTCCCTTACTCCCCCCTCACTCATTCTTCCTTCTGCACACACAATCCTCCCGAATATCACTCCCAAACAACACACACACTAATTCTCCCCACAATACACACTATAATACCTCCTTGTGACGATAGCTTCCACAGGCTTATTAATATTACACAAAAATAATTGGGTTTGAACTGAACGAGGCTTAAGATATAATAAATTGTATTTATTCCTTAGAATATAGGTGAACACAACAGATAATACAGTAACGAACAAGAAGTACACTTACTTAAGGGTTGGGGAATGAGAAGTATGATGTAGCATTTCTTTCAGCAGTGAGGAAATCATTCAGGTGATATCAGGTAACCATATCAGCAAACGAAGACAAAGGATATATGGGTGGACAGCAGTTTATAAACCATTCTCCTTCTATTCTTAACCTTAAGCACAGGGGATTGGTTTACAATTACCTCCAGCCACTCACTAACGTGGGAAAGCATTCTGACCCATGCCCCCCTGCTAGTTGGCACATGCGCAGTAGAACTCTGGGGGTCTCATTTCTGAAGCCCCACATTTACGTCAGGAATGCCAGACAGTCTACCATTTGGAGTTCTGGCAGGAAAACCTTTGTTGAAAGGTGTTAACTGGAACACTTAAGACCTGCCCTGGTTTGGGCTTCGGATAAACAGTGAGGGTGATAAAACTCTTTGAACAGCACTTAAATCCTAGACATAGCGGCGTCCCCAGGGCCATCTGCTACCTTATGGCCCAAAAGAATCTCTTCTGGGTCTTTGTCCATACCTTAAGATACACTATTAAGCATAAAACATAAACGTATTAAAATATCCGGTTCCGTTAGGTTTAGCAGGTCCAAACTTCCCAGTTCGCATTGCCAGAACTGGGACACCATATGGTCCAAAAAGCGACTTGCTACGACCTAAGAAACCGGAGTTACACCAATGCACATTAAATCATTTTAATACAAAAATCTCCATTGAAAAAGAAATCTCAGCTTTTCACTAAATCCCCATTGAAAACAACGGGCAGCTCCGCCATAGACTTTCAATGGTAAATCGCCGCCATTGAAGTCAATGGGGGTTTTCTGCCATTGAAGTTTATGGGAAAAGTCCCGAACTTCAGGGGGGTCCATACTCCGTCGGGTTGGTCCAAGCGGGTCAAGGATGGTTCTGCAGCGATGCCGGAGCAGTGGCTACAGATACCCCAAACCCTGATCCGCTGAACCCTCCGGAACCGGAGATATGGATTCCTAAAATTCAGCATTTCTCACTTAGTCATTTTTCTGAGCCGTTTCTGCCGCCGCCGGCAAAGCCTATGGCGCGACCCGCTCTATCTGGTTCGACCCTTATCGGGGGTCCAGGATTCGGGGACCCGGTGGTGGTCGAGTGGGGGGACGCTTAGGAACTAGGGGCAAAAAGAATTTTATCCCTAGGTGCCCTAAAACAGTTTATTTCCCCGCTAATTGACGTTGAACTTGACCCAGTGATTTTAGCTCTTTTGAAGGACATTGTATCCGCTTTGCGGTTTGCGGTCTGGACGGCAGCCAACTAGGTTACCTCGAGGCATCTCCATTGAAGTCAATGAGCCCATTGACTTTCAATGGGAAACCGCCGCTCTCCCTCTCGGACGCCACCTGCTGGTCACTACAGGAAACAGGACGAAAACAGCACAAATTCCTATTGAAATGCATTGAGCCCTAATGGCGGCCAATGGGGACCTGCAAAATGGTGCCCGAAAAGGCGGGAAACTTACACAAAGAGCTATAATCATTAAAGAATTATTAACCCTTGTGCTCCCGGATGGATTCTAGTGTGTGTGTGATGCAAACACTGAGTAACCAGACATTACAATGGAACAGGGGAAAATACATTTACATGTCATAACAAGGGTTACATCACATTTCTGGACCTCAGCCCAGTTAACCCCTTGTCTCCCTGGTGCGGTCAGGGGTGGCCAAATGGGGTGCAACCCCTTTAATACCGGGCCACCCCCTCTCTCCCTCTACACCTCCCCTTCTTAATGCGTGTCCTGTGGCCCACTGGCCCTGACGGGGAGTGGGGCACTGCTGGCACCATTAATGAATTCAGTCTCAGAGGGATAGTCCTGGCGTGAAAGTCCATCAGCATTGCTGTTTTCACTACCCTTTTTGTGCTGAATGGTGAATTCAAATTCTTGCAAAGCCAAGCTCCATCTCAGCAGTTTGGCATTTTCCCCTGATACCCTCTGTAGCCAGCTCAGGGGATTGTGGTCGGTAATGACCGTGAAAGCCCTCCCATAGACATAGGGCTGGAGCTTTTTGAGTGCCCACACAATGGCCAAGCACTCCTTTTCAATGGTGGCATATGCCACCTCCCTGGGGAGCAGTTTGCGACTGAGATACACCACAGGGTGCTCTTTGCCGTCGTCCCCCACCTGGCTCAACACAGCCCCCACACCAAAGTCTGAGGCATCAGTCTGAATAAGAAAATGCTTGGTATAATCTGGGGCAGCCAGGATGGGGGCCTCAGCAAGCGCAGCTTTCAGTGCCTGGAAAGCAGTTTCACAGCAGGAGACCAGGTAATAAGCACAGGCAGTTGCTTCTTAGTCAGATCAGTCAGGGGTTTGGCCACGGCGCTGTACTGTGGGACAAATTTCCTGTAGTACCCTGCGGTGCCCAAAAAGGCCATGACCTGTTTCTTGGTTTTTGGAACAGGCCACTGAACTATGGCTTCTACCTTGGCTGGCTCTGGCTTGAAATGCCCTCCACCCACCCTGTGCCCTAAGTACAGGACTTCTGCCATACCTACCATACACTTAGTGGGTTTTAAGGTAAGCCCAGCCTCCCTGATTCTATCCAGCACCGCAGCTACATGTCCTATGTGGGATTCCCAGGAATTACTAAAGACAGCAATGTCATCTAAGTAAGCCCTGGCATAGCTCTGCATCCCTTCCAGTAACCTATTGACCAGGCGTTGGAAGGTAGCCGGGGCATTCTTCATCCCAAATGGCATCACCAAAAACTCATAGAGGCCACTTGGAGTGAAGAATGCTGACTTCTCCCTAGCCTCCAGGGTCAGGGGAATCTGCCAGTAGCCTTTGCTCAGATCCATGGTGGTCAGATACTTTGCCCCCGCGAGTTCATCTAGTAACTCATCCATGCGGGGCATGGGGTAAGCATCTGACACCGTCCCAGCGTTGAGCAACCGGTAGTCCACACAAAACCGGGTGGTTTTGTCCTTCTTAGGCACTAGGACTACTGGACTTGCCCAAGGGCTCTGGGACGGAGTAATTACCCCTAGGGTCAGCATCTCCTCAATCTCTCTCTCCATACTTGTCTTGACCTCTGCTGACACTCTATAAGCGTGCTTATGCAGAGGCTGCAGGTCCCCTGTGTGTACTGGGTGTTTGGTGAGATGTGTGGTCCCTGGCATGTCAGTGAAGAGGGCGCTATACTGAGCTAGCATGTCCCTGGCTTCTCCCTTCTGCCTAGCACTCAACTGTGCCCCGATCTCTACCTGCTCAACAGTGTTTCCTTGCTTTGCCTCCCCTAGGAGATCAGGCAGAGCATTGCTCGCCGGATCCTCCAGCAGTGGGCTACAAATGGCCATTACTGCTCCCATACTCGGTGCTCTGTATTCCTTTAACATATTAATGTGATATGTCTTGTGCCTCTCAGGCGCTACCTGTACAACATAGTTGCACTCATTCACCTTTCGGATAACCGGGTACGGTCCCGACCAGGCAGCCATCAGCTTGTTCTCCCGAGTGGGTTTGAGAACAAGCACCTGCTGTCCTGGGATGAATTCTCTGCTACGGCCTGCTGGTCATACCATTGCTTCTGCTTGGTCTGAGCAGCCCTGAGGTGGTCCTGGGCCACCCCCATAAGCATCTCTAACCGGTCTCTGAGATCTACTACATACTGGATCACTGAAGCATCAGTAGCAGTAGTCTTCCCCTCCCATCCCTCACGGAAGAGGTCCAGAGGTCCACGTACCCTGCGGCCATATAGTAGCTCGAAGGGGGAGAAGCCTGTAGATTCTTGCGGTACCTCTCGGTATGCAAACAGCAAGTGCTGCAGGTGAATCTCCCAGTCTTTCCCCTCCGCCTCTATAAAGGTCCGAAGCATCTGCTTCAGGGTACCATTAAACCTCTCACATAATCCGTTTGTTTGGGGATGGTAAGGGGTAGTGCGCTGGTGCTGTACACCGCAGGCATCCCAGAGACAATGTAACAGTTCACTCATGAACTGCGACCCCTGATCAGTTAGGATCTCACTAGGGAAACCTACCCTAGCAAAAATGTTCAGCAAAGCTGCTGCCACTGTCTTGGCACTTATGGTGCCCAGCGCTACCGCCTCAGGGTACCGGGTGGCAAAATCCACCACCATGAGGATGTAGCACTTCCCTGACCTGCTAGGAATCATGAGGGGTCCTATCAGGTCCATCGCTACCTTCTGGAAGGGTTCCCCTATTATCGGTAGGGGTCTCAGGGGTGCCTTCACACGGTCGCCCGCCTTACCTACTCGCTGGCAGGCATCACAGGAGCGGCAGAAATCAGCCGCATCCCTGGATGCCCCCGGCCAGAAATAACGCTGCAATAACCGGGCTCGAGTTCTGGTGACCCCCTGATGTCCCGCTAACGGAATAGAGTGAGCTACCCATAACAATTGCTGTCGGTACCCCTGGGGTACTACTAGCTGTCGCTTACCGGTCAATCCCTTCTCTATTCTCGGGTTCCCTTCTTCTCTGTATAGGAGTCCCTTATGCCATAGGCAGCGCTCAGTGCCCTCCCCTGCCTGAGATTCGGACGCCCGAAGTCTCACGCCGGCCAGGGTAGGGTCTGCCTTCACTGCCTCCCTAAACTGGGCTCCTAAATCTGCCCCCCCCAGTCATGTCATTGTCAGGGGAAGGGGACACGGTAAGGGGGAACAGTAAGTCAGCCTGTGGTTGCAACTGATCCTGGCTTACCTCCCTGGGCTCCTCTGTGCCCTCCGCTAACGTTGGTCCCAAAGGCTGGGGGACTGGGGTGGCCACCGCCGACATTGCCGCGGTCTGGCTCCGGGTAACCGCCGCCACTGCAGCGGGCTGGGGCACACGGTCGTAGGTGCAGGTCATCGGTCCCAGGTCATTGCCCAAAAGAATTTCAGCATCCAAACCTGGTAAAACCCCCACCTCCCGCACACCCTTGCCCACCCCCCAATCCAAAAAAATGCGGGCCACCTGCAGGAAACGTGGCTCTCCGTCAGCCACAGTGATCTGTATCCCAGGGCCTGGGATCAATTCCTCTGGCCGGACCATATCAGGTCGGACCAGGGTCACTGCAGCTCCTGAATCAAGTAAGCCAACTGCTTGCCGGTCACCGACTGTGACCGGGGTGAGATGCTTGCTCCTGCCGTCCGTCTGCTGCAGGTCTGCGCTGTGATGTCCTCCGCTCCTGGCTGTAGGCACTGAAGAAACCGGGGTAGGGGTGACATGGGACGTCTCGCTGGGAGTTGTTTCCATGACCGGTCCTGGTTCTTTGGTGGAAGCCACCCGCACGCGGGCTACCGGCTTTGCAGCTGGGGTGCGTTGCCCTCGATAGGGTCCGTTGGAACGCAGGGGTTCCGGGCAATCTGGTCTGATGTGACCAGTGCTGTTGCAATTGTAGCACCGGCGCTCATGCCGGAGCTCTCCCGCCTTCTGTGACCCGCTGCCCGCAGGCGGCTTTTGGGTCCACTGGGGGGTACTCACAGCTTTCTTGGCCGGCGCCGGTGGGGTTACCGCTTTGGCTGGTACCTTGGCGGTCATCTGGGACCGGCTGACCACATAGTCATCTGCCATCCTCGCCGCCTCGGTGTAGGTCTTGGGCTTTTTATCATACACAAAAGCCCTCACCGCCGGCGGGCACTGCTGCATGAGCTGCTCCTGAAAGATGAGGTCCAGCAGGCGTTGGTAAGTCTTGGCCTCAGAGCCCTCCACCCAGTGTAACCCATACAAAGCCATGCGGGTCACATAAGTGACATAGGTCTCCTGAGGGTGCCTCTCCTCCAGCCGGAACTTACCCCGGTAAGCTTCAGGGGTAAAACCATGCTGAAACAGCAAAAGTTCTTTCAGGTGGTCATAGTCATCAGCAAACTCCTCTGTAAGCGCCATCAAAGTCTGTTTAGCCAAGCTGGAGAGTAGCGGGTCCAGGCGTGCAACCCTATGCTGGGGAAGCACCCCGTACCGCCGGCACTGCATTTCAAAGTTCCTTAGAAACATGTCAATCCGATCAGTGCCCTCCACATACTTGGTGAGACTGTGCTTGTCCAGTTGGAGTCCATCTCTGGGGGTT
>NW_027454405.1:77500-81006 GCF_040206685.1 Ascaphus truei | reverse complement strand
TCATCAGTGAAAGAGGGTCCTCAACTGCATTGCTCTAAAGGGGATTGCATTATATTTTTTCACTTATCTTGGGTAAAATTTATTTGCAGTATGAAAATAGGTAAGTTCGTCTATCAAGATGATGTTCACAAAGGACATACTAACAAGGAGGTAAGTAGTTGAGGTAAGTGAGTACACCTACACAATGCATTGCTTTTATCTCTCAGGATATAAAGCTTTGAGTTGATTTCTCTCCCTTTACACGAGTGTGCCCTTTTAGAGTCAGGCAGTGAACTCTTCGCTACTGTCCCATCTGCAGCGCTAGCTCGACTGTAAATTGGGGGAAGAAAGCATACCCCTTTACGGACGATAGACAGTAGTGCTTCTTCACTCCTAGCATACGGCAGAGGAGAAGCTCCGCTCTGTACAAAACGGATCTAGTCCTCAATGTCCAAGTACTTAGTAGTGAGGTAAAAGCTAGCTCTTTACCTCTAAGGGTGCCTCTCGCTAACATGCAACGAATGCAAGAGTTTTCAAATTTTTGAATGACTAACTGCATATAAATGCAACATGTCAATTGGATAGGGAATAGAATATATACAACAAAATAGAAAGGGCAGGCTCACAGACTGATTCCATGCCCTCCCTCACCCGCTCTTGACCCATGTTCACTATCACCCACCACCTCATCCACCTTCACCCTCACACTCATCCACCTTCACCCACCCACCATTGCCCCCTCACCAACACCTTCACTCACCCACACCTTCACTCATCCCCCTACCTCACCTACATTCACCAACCTTTAACCCCACTTAAACACACCCTCCCTCTTCCACCTTAATCCTCACCCTCCCTCACCCATGTTCACTCTACCTTACTGGCCTCAACCTTACCTACAAAGCCTCCTATACCCATATTAACCATCCCTCACCCACCTTCAACATCACCTTCCCACACCCTCCTTCACCCAACCTCCCTCACCCACCTTCTACCCTCATCATCCATATTAAAATTCACCTTCACCACCCTTACCTGCACACCAATACCCAGCCTCACCCTTGCCCACTCACCCATACCTGAACTGACCCACACTTTTTTCACCCACCTTCATCCTCACCCTCCCAGACACATTTACTCACCCTCCCTAATCCACCTTCAACACCACCTACCCACTCTCTTCATCATCCACCTTCCCTCAAAAACCTTCAACCTCCTTACCCACACCCACCATACATCCCTAAACCTCCCTCACCCACCTACCCACAACCTCCCTCACGTTCTTACCCACTTACACTTTTTCTTACCACACTTTCAACCCCAAACCACACCCTCCCTAAATTGTTCAGAACTTAACTCTCATTGGCCAAGTACCTAAATGAGTCACATAACTAAAAATGTTCTATTCTTTTTTCACCAAACACAAATACAAAAATAATCGTAAGGGTCAACCCTAACCCTAACTTTCAACGCTAACCCTAACTCTTCTCTAATTGGTTAGTACCCAAATGAGTCACATACCTAAATTTTCGTATTCCCCTATAACCCTGGGCCAAACAAAAATAGAAAAATAATCCTAAGTGTCAACCCTAACTTTCAACCCTAACTTTCAACCCTAACTTTCAACCCTAACTCTTCTCTGATTGGTTAGTACCCAAATGAGTCACATACCTAAATTTTCGTATTCCCCTATAACCCTGGGCCAAATAAAAATAGAAAAATAATCCTAACTTTCAACCCTAACTTTCAACCCTAACTTTCAACCCTAACTTTCAACCCTAACTTTCAACCCTAACTTTCAACCCTAACTCTTCTCTGATTGGTTAGTACCCAAATGAGTCACATACCTAAATTTTCGTATTCCCCTATAACCCTAACCCTAACCCTAACCCTAACCCTAACCCTAACTTTCAACCCTAACTTTCAACCCTAACTCTTCTCTGATTGGTTAGTACCCAAATGAGTCACATACCTAAATTTTCGTATTCCCCTATAACCCTGGGCCAAACAAAAATAGAAAAATAATCCTAAGTGTCAACCCTAACTTTCAACCCTAACTTTCAACCCTAACTTTCAACCCTAACTCTTCTCTGATTGGTTAGTACCCAAATGAGTCACATACCTAAATTTTCGTATTCCCCTATAACCCTGGGCCAAACAAAAATAGAAAAATAATCCTAACTTTCAACCCTAACTTTCAACCCTAACTTTCAACCCTAACTTTCAACCCTAACTCTTCTCTGATTGGTTAGTACCCAAATGAGTCACATACCTAAATTTTCGTATTCCCCTATAACCCTGGGCCAAACAAAAATAGAAAAATAATCCTAAGTGTCAACCCTAACTTTCAACCCTAACTTTCAACCCTAACTTTCAACCCTAACTCTTCTCTGATTGGTTAGTACCCAAATGAGTCACATACCTAAATTTTCGTATTCCCCTATAACCCTGGGCCAAACAAAAATAGAAAAATAATCCTAAGTGTCAACCCTAACTTTCAACCCTAACTTTCAACCCTAACTTTCAACCCTAACTCTTCTCTGATTGGTTAGTACCCAAATGAGTCACATACCTAAATTTTCGTATTCCCCTATAACCCTAACCCTAACCCTAACCCTAACCCTAACCCTAACCCTAACCCTAACCCTAACCCTAACCCTAACCCTAACTTTCAACCCTAACTTTCAACCCTAACTTTCAACCCTAACTCTTCTCTGATTGGTTAGTACCCAAATGAGTCACATACCTAAATTTTCGTATTCCCCTATAACCCTGGGCCAAACAAAAATAGAAAAATAATCCTAACTTTCAACCCTAACTTTCAACCCTAACTTTCAACCCTAACTTTCAACCCTAACTTTCAACCCTAACTTTCAACCCTAACTTTCAACCCTAACTCTTCTCTGATTGGTTAGTACCCAAATGAGTCACATACCTAAATTTTCGTATTCCCCTATAACCCTGGGCCAAACAAAAATAGAAAAATAATCCTAAGTGTCAACCCTAACTTTCAACCCTAACTTTCAACCCTAACTTTCAACCCTAACTCTTCTCTGATTGGTTAGTACCCAAATGAGTCACATACCTAAATTTTCGTATTCCCCTATAACCCTGGGCCAAACAAAAATAGAAAAATAATCCTAACTGTCAACCCTAACTGTCAACCCTAACTTTCAACCCTAACTTTCAACCCTAACTTTCAACCCTAACTTTCAACCCTAACTCTTCTCTGATTGGTTAGTACCCAAATGAGTCACATACCTAAATTTTCGTATTCCCCTATAACCCTAACCCTAACCCTAACCCTAACCCTAACCCTAACCCTAACCCTAACCCTAACCCTAACCCTAACCCTAACCCTAACCCTAACCCTAACCCTGGGCCAAACAAAAATAGAAAAATAATCCTAACTTTCAACCCTAACTTTCAACCCTAACTTTCAACCCTAACTTTCAACCCTAACTTTCAACCCTAACTTTCAACCCTAACTCTTCTCTGATTGGTTAGTACCCAAATGAGTCACATAC
>NW_027454405.1:0-72500 GCF_040206685.1 Ascaphus truei | reverse complement strand
GCAGGGTCACTGCCCAGGGAGTAACCTGACTGGGGGCACGGAAATCTCATTTAGTGCATATGTTGCGGCACTGCATTGATTGACCGGTCAATCTGCACTGCTGCCTGTCACAGTGACATCCTGATCGGGCACTGTGATCAGCTATAGCACTGACCCAGGTGAGATAGTTCAGCACTTTACAAGGAGGGAACAGATGTTGTGGGTGACAGATGCTGGAGGTAGGCCAAGACTGTTGGCCAGAGTAACGTGGAGACTTACTGCACTCTGCATGCCCATCCTCTCCCTGACATCAGGGGAAGGAAGTGGCCCTGGGGTGTGTGTAGGTATGCCAGATGTCAGTGTATGCATAAGTAAGTATGCCTGTGTAGTGGGAGGTGTAGGGGCGTTAAGCTGGAGGACTTAAAACAGGCACAAAAGCACATAGATACCTCTGATTATACCGCACCAAATGCTGATAATATCATGCTGTAGCTGCACTTTACAGAAGATGATGCAGATGTCATCATTGGTTGGTGGGTTCATTAAATCAATCCATCATATCATAACCACACTGTGCATATGATGTACTGAATCAGTAACACCAGGAAGACATCTCCATGTTAGGAGTAGAGTTGAAGTTAACAGAATATGTCCAGCACTGTGGTGTGTAGCCCATAAATAATAATTGTGCACATTACCAGAACAACATACTGTCAACTGCAAGATCATTTTGCTGCTTGTAGCGTATGCTCATCCTGTACAGTGTTGTAGTAGATCCGTCTCTTCAGTGTTCACTGCAACAAAAGTAAGACATTGCATTAATATTACAGACGTTTGGGGGCTGAAATCTCACTTCGCTGCGGACAATTTCCCTTTGCATAAGATTCTTGTGATTATGTCAATGATGATCAATAACTGCATCATAACACAGCCGCTCTATACAGAAGATGTACTTGCTCTCATTGGTCATTGAGGTAATACGTCACACAATGTACAGATATAGCAAGGATTATTTCTCCCACTTGTGCATTATGGCATTATGATGGGAAATGTTGTGAGATTCTGCATTATCAGCATCACTGAATCTTTTGGAAATTAAGTGATATTCTATGTTTTAATGCAATATTATGGATGATCAGCCGGTAAAATAATAATAGCTTGCTGTATCTGTAGCCATGCTCTACCCATGATGTGCTGAACCAATGACTGCAGAGAGATTCAGAGTGGTAAACATGACTGGAACGCATCTCTGAATAATGGGCAGCAAAGCAGTGCAGAATAGGAGGTGAAAGTATTTAAAATGGAAGATCCTTAGCAGCTGTGTGGGGAGTAGACAGTACAGACTGACCAAGTAAATGGTAAAAGGAGTAACTTCAACATTACTTGGCTTTGTTCTCCACATTGAAGCTTTCCTCCTCTTTAAATCACTAATACTGATGCCATGTGTAACCTGTACTGAAAGTTATATAATCTACTGGCCTAGATGAAACCATATGATGCAAACAGGATCCATCCCACTCCAGATTCATAGAATTGAACCACCTCAACCTTTCATAACAATCACATAGAACTGCAGCTGTGCGCTACTGCACATGTTCTTGTTATGAATGGTAGTAGATGTGGTCCTTGGGTCTTTACTTCATACTGTAGCCACCCTCTACTCATGATGTATTGAATCAACGAAAACTTGCATGGTTCAGATCACAGGAAGGGGTAGAGTAGAGATGAAAATATTCAATGTGAAACCCGTAGCAGCCGGATTGTGTGGAGTCAATAAAACGACAAATACTAAATGGTAAATGAGAAATATACACATTGCTTATCTGTCTCTGTGTAGTAATTTTCCTTCTCTTCAACTGTCCTTCAAATTTTCTCTTTTGCAAGAAAAGGAACACATGGCTTCAATATTCACTTCTGTTCTGCAGTCATCCCTCCTAAAATAAAAGTTAAGCATTGCATTGTTATTATGATAATACATACAATAAACCTTGCTCCAAACCATTTGATGCAAAGCAAATCCACCTCCCACCCACAGCTGTGCTCCTTCTAGAGCATGCATGTCAAACTCCAGTCCTCGAGGGTCCCAAACAGGCCAGGTTTTCAGTAGGGATATCCTGAAAACCTGGCCTGTTTGCTGCCCTCGAGGACTGGAGTTTGACATCCTTGTTCTTGAGCTTCTACCACGCAAGTCATCCATGTGAGTGACACTGTACTGCAGTCCTGGTCTGCACACAATCTACTGAATCAATGACATCACACTGTAAAGGCAATCTACAAGATGTATTAGTTGTCCACACTTCCGAAATGTTACTTTTATGTCCAAATCACTTATTCCCATGACCTGATATTTGTATTTGTTATTTATAGGATTGTCACAAAGAGTTGATGAGGTCACCAAATGATAGTATGTAGAGAGAAAGAGAGATCTCAGAACAGAGCCCTGATGTATACCCACAGACAGATCAATAGAAGACGAAGACATGTTAGCAACAGAGATGGAGAATGTGTGACAGGAAAGTTATGATGAAAACCAGGATAGAACTGTGTTACGGATACCAAGAGAGAGTTTAGAATATGAAGGAGGAGAGTGATTGAGAGCATCAAACGCAGCAGATAGATCAAGTAGGATTAGTAGGGAAAAGTGACCTTGGGAATTTGCTTTAAGCACAGTCTGTAGAACGAGCTGTACGAAAGGCAGGTTGTAAAGGATCCAGGAGGGCATGTGATTTAAGAATGTTGACATTCTAGCAATTAGGAGACAAACAGCAGGAGGGATACAGGGCGGTAGTTAGTAAGGCACATAGGGTGTAGGTTGTTTCTGAGAAAAGGGTGACCACTACAGGCTTAAAGTAAGAGGGTAAAGAGCCAGAGAATAGGGAGGAATTGAAGATGTGGGTGAGAGTGGGGACTAAGAGATGCAGTAAGGTGTGAGGGGATACGATCTAGAGGGCATGTGGTAGAGGGAGAAGAGAAGATGATTAGCTTCCAGCTCTGTAAGAGAAGAAAAGGAGTCAAATGCAGAAGGAGAATTAGGTAGAAGGAGAGAAGGGGGAAGGGACAGAAGGAATCTCCTTGTGGGTGGCATCCACCTTGCCTCTGAAGTAGTCAAATGCTTGAGGAGAAGTGAAGGAAGGATGGCAAGTGTGAGGAGAAGGTTAGTGGAGGGAGTCAAATACAGGGAAAAAAAGACAGCGTAAATTAAATTTGAGTGTTGATGAATGTGAAAAAAAAGTAGTGTGGTTTGGCCCCAGAGAGCAGCTTTATACAGGACTGGAGACATTTTTACTGTAGAAAAATCAAATATCAATTGTGTGATTTCCTTCATAGGCATTAAGAACAGCGAGTGGAAGTGTGATGAACATGTTTGGGAATTTAGCCAAGGGTGTGGGCTAGAGGGACAAGTGTGTCAGAGCCTAGAGGGGGCATATAGATAGGAGGATAGCATTGTAAGAGTTAATAAGATTGTTAGTTTAAGCGGAAAGAGAGAGAGAGCAGAGAGGATAGAGTAGATCTCAGAGGAGAGTTTAATTAAGCAGAGGCAAATCAGTGGGACAGGTAAGATGGGGTGAGGGGAATGACTGATTGTGAATGATGAGAGCAGAAGAGGTCATGTACAACTAGAGCCTTGTTAGTCAGAGAACGGACATTCCAGATGGCATAGGAGAAGGGAAGAGAAAAGTAAGGAAAGGAATGTGGATTACATTAGATAGGTTAACACTCTAAGCAGGGAGGCAGAGGCAGGGAGGCCCGATGTGTATATGAGCAGGTTCAAGATTATAAGAGATATCCCACACATCAGCAAACATAGAAGGAGACACAGAGATAGGTGTAGAGAGAGACAGAGATAGCTCTATGTAGAGAGAGAGGGACGTAGAGAGAATGAGACAGATAGGCGCAGAGAGAGGGGGCGCAGAGAGAGGAGGCGCCAAAAGAGGGGGCGCAGAGAGAGGGGGCACAGAGAATAGGATATTAAAGAGTGCTTTTCATTGAGCAGTGCAGAAATAGCTGCAATAGAGGTCTGTACAAATGGTGCAGTGTGTAGACACATGCAAAGGTAGGGGAAGGAAAGAGGAGAACATGTGGATAAAAGCAGGAGTGTGGAAGTTAGAGAAATTAGAAAAGTTTAACAGAGGAGTGAGGAAACAGCAAGCAGAAAGAACAAGAGAGAGGTTACATTGGGATGACGTTCTGTGGTAAAGAGAAAATGCTAGGAGAGAGCTTTCAAATATTAGAGGACATGAATTGAGGGAGCAAATGTATAAATCAAAACCTGAGGGGGAGGTATAGCACGAAAGCTTGCACAGCAGATTATAGTCTTAATGTTGCGTGTACCTGTCAGGGTATTCAAGAAGTTAAATTCTCACAAGTGCAGAGTTCATGATGAAATGCTGAATCTAGTCCCCCTCCAATTTAATTTTAATATAACTTTTCCATTCTTCATTACTGCAAAAAGCAAACAAAACAAAACCACATTGCATTACTATTTTCAAAATGGATTGAATGGCATATTCAACAGTGACTGTGTGATGCCAATATTCCCCACTCACTCGTAGTGAAGCACATATTGTACTAGTGTTGAAAGTAGGCCGGTAGAGTCAGGTACGCAGTACTGATAAAACAATAAGTGCCCGTCGTAAGTACCAGCTCCGCAACAGTGCGGGCATCACATTAGTGACGTGGATGAACATATATGGATAAGCCCATATTAAGGCATCACGTGACCAGAGCCGTCACTGACTGGGTATACGTAAAGACGCAGGGAGATGCAAGGAAAGGGAGGGAGAGAGACAGGGAGAAGATGTGAAACGGAGGAAGGCACGGATGGAGGGAGTTCTTCCGAGCTTCTGCGGGCCTCTCTCTTTCACTGGTGCATGCCGGGAGCTGGTCCCAACATCCACAAAGTGTGTGTGTATTATTGGTTGTATTTTATGGGGGTAGGAGGGTAGTGTGTATATTGTGTGTGTGGGAGTATTATATTGTGTGTAGAGGTGCAGAGGAGAGTACTAGATTGTGTATCTTGTGTAAGGGTGTTGTGTATATTGTGTTTGGAGCTATAATATTATTGGGGAGATTAGTATTGAGGAGGTATTATAGTGTGTATTGTGGGGAGTATTAGTGTGTGTATTGTTTGTGGGTGACAGATGCTGGGGGTATGCAGCAATCCCTGCACTGAGGTCCGAGGCGGCTCTGCATCGCTCGCACGCACTGTGGACGACCAAGCATGTGCCCATGATAATCATGGCCTTAGAGGGATGAGTGTGTCAGAGCCTAGAAGGGGTATATATATATAATGGAGGAGGGAGGAGGAAGGAGGAGGAGGGAGGAGGAGATGATAGCATTGTAAAAGTTAACAAGATAGTTAGTTTAAGCAGAAAGTGAGGAGAGGTTAGAGATAAGGGTAGATGTCAGAGGAGAGAGTTCAATTAAGCTGAGGTATCGAGTAGGACAGGGGTGAGGGGAATGAGAGGTGGTGGATGATGAGAGCAGAAGAGGTCATGTACAAATAGACCTTGTTAGTCAGAGAGCAGTCATTCCAGAGGGCACGTGAGAAGTGAAGAGTAAAGTGAGACATGGAATGTGGATTACATTAGATGGGTTAATACGCTTAGCAGGGAGGTGGAGAGAGAGAGGCAAGAGGCAGAGAGTGGTGCAGGGGTTGAGGAAGAGATGTTGCATGTACCTTATCAGAACATTAAAGAACATCAATTCACACTGGTGCAGAGTTGATGATGAATCCAGTTCACCTCCAATTCAATTTTAACAGAAATGTTTCATTCTTCATTACTGAAAAAAAAGAAAAGTAAAAAACATTTCATTACTATTTTCAAAATGGATTGAATTCCCCCAACAATGACTATGTGTTACCAATATATCCCTCTCAGTCCCACTGCAGCATATACTGTACCAGTGTGAAAGTAGGAAGGTACACAGTACCGGTAAAACAATACGTGCCGGTACTATGCACCATATGAATTATAAGGGGATGTAAATCTCCCAGTCTCTCTCCATATCCGCAACAGAGCGGGCTCCGGTCAGTGGCATGGATGCCCATATATGGGTATGCTCATATTTGGGCATCCCATGTCACTGACCGGAGCCGGCTCTGAGTATAGGGATATATGCGGAGACGCAGAGGTGCAAGGAAATGGGAGGAGGCACGGTGAGAAACAGGGAGAGACCACAGGAAGATAGAGGGCAACAACTTCCACAAGGTACTTGTATGGGTATAATTGTTTGTATTTTGTGCAGAGGGGGTAATTTCAGATAAAATACAATTCTCCACCCTCTACGAAACAATTCCACTTTGTTCAGTAAGCCAGAAAGTCTTGGTCCCATGTGGACTGAATTTAATGCAAATAAGGTCCTTAATACACAAGTAAAGAATAAAGTTACTTATTCTCTACTGTAAGAAGTGCCACATTGCCCACTATTTGGGTCCTGTGCCCAGATTGTGACCATGCATGGCAGAGGTGAGATTCCCCCAACTCCAATTTGCTACACTCTCCAAGAGAGATAATTGTGATCAGAGGTGGAACTAGGGGAGGGTGTGAGCAGGGTCACTGCCCAGGGAGTAACCTGACTGGGGGCACGGAAATCTCATTTAGTGCATATGTTGCGGCACTGCATTGATTGACCGGTCAATCTGCACTGCTGCCTGTCACAGTGACATCCTGATCGGGCACTGTGATCAGCTATAGCACTGACCCAGGTGAGATAGTTCAGCACTTTACAAGGAGGGAACAGATGTTGTGGGTGACAGATGCTGGAGGTAGGCCAAGACTGTTGGCCAGAGTAACGTGGAGACTTACTGCACTCTGCATGCCCATCCTCTCCCTGACATCAGGGGAAGGAAGTGGCCCTGGGGTGTGTGTAGGTATGCCAGATGTCAGTGTATGCATAAGTAAGTATGCCTGTGTAGTGGGAGGTGTAGGGGCGTTAAGCTGGAGGACTTAAAACAGGCACAAAAGCACATAGATACCTCTGATTATACCGCACCAAATGCTGATAATATCATGCTGTAGCTGCACTTTACAGAAGATGATGCAGATGTCATCATTGGTTGGTGGGTTCATTAAATCAATCCATCATATCATAACCACACTGTGCATATGATGTACTGAATCAGTAACACCAGGAAGACATCTCCATGTTAGGAGTAGAGTTGAAGTTAACAGAATATGTCCAGCACTGTGGTGTGTAGCCCATAAATAATAATTGTGCACATTACCAGAACAACATACTGTCAACTGCAAGATCATTTTGCTGCTTGTAGCGTATGCTCATCCTGTACAGTGTTGTAGTAGATCCGTCTCTTCAGTGTTCACTGCAACAAAAGTAAGACATTGCATTAATATTACAGACGTTTGGGGGCTGAAATCTCACTTCGCTGCGGACAATTTCCCTTTGCATAAGATTCTTGTGATTATGTCAATGATGATCAATAACTGCATCATAACACAGCCGCTCTATACAGAAGATGTACTTGCTCTCATTGGTCATTGAGGTAATACGTCACACAATGTACAGATATAGCAAGGATTATTTCTCCCACTTGTGCATTATGGCATTATGATGGGAAATGTTGTGAGATTCTGCATTATCAGCATCACTGAATCTTTTGGAAATTAAGTGATATTCTATGTTTTAATGCAATATTATGGATGATCAGCCGGTAAAATAATAATAGCTTGCTGTATCTGTAGCCATGCTCTACCCATGATGTGCTGAACCAATGACTGCAGAGAGATTCAGAGTGGTAAACATGACTGGAACGCATCTCTGAATAATGGGCAGCAAAGCAGTGCAGAATAGGAGGTGAAAGTATTTAAAATGGAAGATCCTTAGCAGCTGTGTGGGGAGTAGACAGTACAGACTGACCAAGTAAATGGTAAAAGGAGTAACTTCAACATTACTTGGCTTTGTTCTCCACATTGAAGCTTTCCTCCTCTTTAAATCACTAATACTGATGCCATGTGTAACCTGTACTGAGAGTTATATAATCTACTGGCCTAGATGAAACCATATGATGCAAACAGGATCCATCCCACTCCAGATTCATAGAATTGAACCACCTCAACCTTTCATAACAATCACATAGAACTGCAGCTGTGCGCTACTGCACATGTTCTTGTTATGAATGGTAGTAGATGTGGTCCTTGGGTCTTTACTTCATACTGTAGCCACCCTCTACTCATGATGTATTGAATCAACGAAAACTTGCATGGTTCAGATCACAGGAAGGGGTAGAGTAGAGATGAAAATATTCAATGTGAAACCCGTAGCAGCCGGATTGTGTGGAGTCAATAAAACGACAAATACTAAATGGTAAATGAGAAATATACACATTGCTTATCTGTCTCTGTGTAGTAATTTTCCTTCTCTTCAACTGTCCTTCAAATTTTCTCTTTTTCAAGAAAAGGAACACATGGCTTAAATATTCACTTCTGTTCTGCAGTCATCCCTCCTGAAATAAAAGTTAAGCATTGCATTGTTATTATGATAATACATACAATAAACCTTGCTCCAAACCATTTGATGCAAAGCAAATCCACCTCCCACCCACAGCTGTGCTCCTTCTAGAGCATGCATGTCAAACTCCAGTCCTCGAGGGTCCCAAACAGGCCAGGTTTTCAGTAGGGATATCCTGAAAACCTGGCCTGTTTGCTGCCCTCGAGGACTGGAGTTTGACATCCTTGTTCTTGAGCTTCTACCACGCAAGTCATCCATGTGAGTGACACTGTACTGCAGTCCTGGTCTGCACACAATCTACTGAATCAATGACATCACACTGTAAAGGCAATCTACAAGATGTATTAGTTGTCCACACTTCCGAAATGTTACTTTTATGTCCAAATCACTTATTCCCATGACCTGATATTTGTATTTGTTATTTATAGGATTGTCACAAAGAGTTGATGAGGTCACCAAATGATAGTATGTAGAGAGAAAGAGAGATCTCAGAACAGAGCCCTGATGTATACCCACAGACAGATCAATAGAAGACGAAGACATGTTAGCAACAGAGATGGAGAATGTGTGACAGGAAAGTTATGATGAAAACCAGGATAGAACTGTGTTACGGATACCAAGAGAGAGTTTAGAATATGAAGGAGGAGAGTGATTGAGAGCATCAAACGCAGCAGATAGATCAAGTAGGATTAGTAGGGAAAAGTGACCTTGGGAATTTGCTTTAAGCACAGTCTGTAGAACGAGCTGTACGAAAGGCAGGTTGTAAAGGATCCAGGAGGGAATGTGATTTAAGAATGTTGACATTCTAGCAATTAGGAGACAAACAGCAGGAGGGATACAGGGCGGTAGTTAGTAAGGCACATAGGGTGTAGGTTGTTTCTGAGAAAAGGGTGACCACTACAGGCTTAAAGTAAGAGGGTAAAGAGCCAGAGAATAGGGAGGAATTGAAGATGTGGGTGAGAGTGGGGACTAAGAGATGCAGTAAGGTGTGAGGGGATACGATCTAGAGGGCATGTGGTAGAGGGAGAAGAGAAGATGATTAGCTTCCAGCTCTGTAAGAGAAGAAAAGGAGTCAAATGCAGAAGGAGAATTAGGTAGAAGGAGAGAAGGGGGAAGGGACAGAAGGAATCTCCTTGTGGGTGGCATCCACCTTGCCTCTGAAGTAGTCAAATGCTTGAGGAGAAGTGAAGGAAGGATGGCAAGTGTGAGGAGAAGGTTAGTGGAGGGAGTCAAATACAGGGAAAAAAAGACAGCGTAAATTAAATTTGAGTGTTGATGAATGTGAAAAAAAAGTAGTGTGGTTTGGCCCCAGAGAGCAGCTTTATACAGGACTGGAGACATTTTTACTGTAGAAAAATCAAATATCAATTGTGTGATTTCCTTCATAGGCATTAAGAACAGCGAGTGGAAGTGTGATGAACATGTTTGGGAATTTAGCCAAGGGTGTGGGCTAGAGGGACAAGTGTGTCAGAGCCTAGAGGGGGCATATAGATAGGAGGATAGCATTGTAAGAGTTAATAAGATTGTTAGTTTAAGCGGAAAGAGAGAGAGAGCAGAGAGGTTAGAGTAGATGTCAGAGGAGAGTTTAATTAAGCAGAGGCAAATCAGTGGGACAGGTAAGATGGGGTGAGGGGAATGACTGATTGTGAATGATGAGAGCAGAAGAGGTCATGTACAACTAGAGCCTTGTTAGTCAGAGAACGGACATTCCAGATGGCATAGGAGAAGGGAAGAGAAAAGTAAGGAAAGGAATGTGGATTACATTAGATAGGTTAACACTCTTAGCAGGGAGGCAGAGGCAGGGAGGCCCGATGTGTATATGAGCAGGTTCAAGATTATAAGAGATATCCCACACATCAGCAAACATAGAAGGAGACACAGAGATAGGTGTAGAGAGAGACAGAGATAGCTCTATGTAGAGAGAGAGGGACGTAGAGAGAATGAGACAGATAGGCGCAGAGAGAGGGGGCGCAGAGAGAGGAGGCGCCAAAAGAGGGGGCGCAGAGAGAGGGGGCACAGAGAATAGGATATTAAAGAGTGCTTTTCATTGAGCAGTGCAGAAATAGCTGCAATAGAGGTCTGTACAAATGGTGCAGTGTGTAGACACATGCAAAGGTAGGGGAAGGAAAGAGGAGAACATGTGGATAAAAGCAGGAGTGTGGAAGTTAGAGAAATTAGAAAAGTTTAACAGAGGAGTGAGGAAACAGCAAGCAGAAAGAACAAGAGAGAGGTTACATTGGGATGACGTTCTGTGGTAAAGAGAAAATGCTAGGAGAGAGCTTTCAAATATTAGAGGACATGAATTGAGGGAGCAAATGTATAAATCAAAACCTGAGGGGGAGGTATAGCACGAAAGCTTGCACAGCAGATTATAGTCTTAATGTTGCGTGTACCTGTCAGGGTATTCAAGAAGTTAAATTCTCACAAGTGCAGAGTTCATGATGAAATGCTGAATCTAGTCCCCCTCCAATTTAATTTTAATATAACTTTTCCATTCTTCAATACTGCAAAAAGCAAACAAAACAAAACCACATTGCATTACTATTTTCAAAATGGATTGAATGGCATATTCAACAGTGACTGTGTGATGCCAATATTCCCCACTCACTCGTAGTGAAGCACATATTGTACTAGTGTTGAAAGTAGGCCGGTAGAGTCAGGTACGCAGTACTGATAAAACAATAAGTGCCCGTCGTAAGTACCAGCTCCGCAACAGTGCGGGCATCACATTAGTGACGTGGATGAACATATATGGATAAGCCCATATTAAGGCATCACGTGACCAGAGCCGTCACTGACTGGGTATACGTAAAGACGCAGGGAGATGCAAGGAAAGGGAGGGAGAGAGACAGGGAGAAGATGTGAAACGGAGGAAGGCACGGATGGAGGGAGTTCTTCCGAGCTTCTGCGGGCCTCTCTCTTTCACTGGTGCATGCCGGGAGCTGGTCCCAACATCCACAAAGTGTGTGTGTATTATTGGTTGTATTTTATGGGGGTAGGAGGGTAGTGTGTATATTGTGTGTGTGGGAGTATTATATTGTGTGTAGAGGTGCAGAGGAGAGTACTAGATTGTGTATCTTGTGTAAGGGTGTTGTGTATATTGTGTTTGGAGCTATAATATTATTGGGGAGATTAGTATTGAGGAGGTATTATAGTGTGTATTGTGGGGAGTATTAGTGTGTGTATTGTTTGTGGGTGACAGATGCTGGGGGTATGCAGCAATCCCTGCACTGAGGTCCGAGGCGGCTCTGCATCGCTCGCACGCACTGTGGACGACCAAGCATGTGCCCATGATAATCATGGCCTTAGAGGGATGAGTGTGTCAGAGCCTAGAAGGGGTATATATATAATGGAGGAGGGAGGAGGAAGGAGGAGGAGGGAGGAGGAGATGATAGCATTGTAAAAGTTAACAAGATAGTTAGTTTAAGCAGAAAGTGAGGAGAGGTTAGAGATAAGGGTAGATGTCAGAGGAGAGAGTTCAATTAAGCTGAGGTATCGAGTAGGACAGGGGTGAGGGGAATGAGAGGTGGTGGATGATGAGAGCAGAAGAGGTCATGTACAAATAGACCTTGTTAGTCAGAGAGCAGTCATTCCAGAGGGCACGTGAGAAGTGAAGAGTAAAGTGAGACATGGAATGTGGATTACATTAGATGGGTTAATACGCTTAGCAGGGAGGTGGAGAGAGAGAGGCAAGAGGCAGAGAGTGGTGCAGGGGTTGAGGAAGAGATGTTGCATGTACCTTATCAGAACATTAAAGAACATCAATTCACACTGGTGCAGAGTTGATGATGAATCCAGTTCACCTCCAATTCAATTTTAACAGAAATGTTTCATTCTTCATTACTGAAAAAAAAGAAAAGTAAAAAACATTTCATTACTATTTTCAAAATGGATTGAATTCCCCCAACAATGACTATGTGTTACCAATATATCCCTCTCAGTCCCACTGCAGCATATACTGTACCAGTGTGAAAGTAGGAAGGTACACAGTACCGGTAAAACAATACGTGCCGGTACTATGCACCATATGAATTATAAGGGGATGTAAATCTCCCAGTCTCTCTCCATATCCGCAACAGAGCGGGCTCCGGTCAGTGGCATGGATGCCCATATATGGGTATGCTCATATTTGGGCATCCCATGTCACTGACCGGAGCCGGCTCTGAGTATAGGGATATATGCGGAGACGCAGAGGTGCAAGGAAATGGGAGGAGGCACGGTGAGAAACAGGGAGAGACCACAGGAAGATAGAGGGCAACAACTTCCACAAGGTACTTGTATGGGTATAATTGTTTGTATTTTGTGCAGAGGGGGTAATTTCAGATAAAATACAATTCTCCACCCTCTACGAAACAATTCCACTTTGTTCAGTAAGCCAGAAAGTCTTGGTCCCATGTGGACTGAATTTAATGCAAATAAGGTCCTTAATACACAAGTAAAGAATAAAGTTACTTATTCTCTACTGTAAGAAGTGCCACATTGCCCACTATTTGGGTCCTGTGCCCAGATTGTGACCATGCATGGCAGAGGTGAGATTCCCCCAACTCCAATTTGCTACACTCTCCAAGAGAGATAATTGTGATCAGAGGTGGAACTAGGGGAGGGTGTGAGCAGGGTCACTGCCCAGGGAGTAACCTGACTGGGGGCACGGAAATCTCATTTAGTGCATATGTTGCGGCACTGCATTGATTGACCGGTCAATCTGCACTGCTGCCTGTCACAGTGACATCCTGATCGGGCACTGTGATCAGCTATAGCACTGACCCAGGTGAGATAGTTCAGCACTTTACAAGGAGGGAACAGATGTTGTGGGTGACAGATGCTGGAGGTAGGCCAAGACTGTTGGCCAGAGTAACGTGGAGACTTACTGCACTCTGCATGCCCATCCTCTCCCTGACATCAGGGGAAGGAAGTGGCCCTGGGGTGTGTGTAGGTATGCCAGATGTCAGTGTATGCATAAGTAAGTATGCCTGTGTAGTGGGAGGTGTAGGGGCGTTAAGCTGGAGGACTTAAAACAGGCACAAAAGCACATAGATACCTCTGATTATACCGCACCAAATGCTGATAATATCATGCTGTAGCTGCACTTTACAGAAGATGATGCAGATGTCATCATTGGTTGGTGGGTTCATTAAATCAATCCATCATATCATAACCACACTGTGCATATGATGTACTGAATCAGTAACACCAGGAAGACATCTCCATGTTAGGAGTAGAGTTGAAGTTAACAGAATATGTCCAGCACTGTGGTGTGTAGCCCATAAATAATAATTGTGCACATTACCAGAACAACATACTGTCAACTGCAAGATCATTTTGCTGCTTGTAGCGTATGCTCATCCTGTACAGTGTTGTAGTAGATCCGTCTCTTCAGTGTTCACTGCAACAAAAGTAAGACATTGCATTAATATTACAGACGTTTGGGGGCTGAAATCTCACTTCGCTGCGGACAATTTCCCTTTGCATAAGATTCTTGTGATTATGTCAATGATGATCAATAACTGCATCATAACACAGCCGCTCTATACAGAAGATGTACTTGCTCTCAATGGTCATGGAGGTAATACGTCACACAATGTACAGATATAGCAAGGATTATTTCTCCCACTGGTGCATTATGGCATTATGATGGGAAATGTTGTGAGATTCTGCATTATCAGCATCACTGAATCTTTTGGAAATTAAGTGATATTCTATGTTTTAATGCAATATTATGGATGATCAGCCGGTAAAATAATAATAGCTTGCTGTATCTGTAGCCATGCTCTACCCATGATGTGCTGAACCAATGACTGCAGAGAGATTCAGAGTGGTAAACATGACTGGAACGCATCTCTGAATAATGGGCAGCAAAGCAGTGCAGAATAGGAGGTGAAAGTATTTAAAATGGAAGATCCTTAGCAGCTGTGTGGGGAGTAGACAGTACAGACTGACCAAGTAAATGGTAAAAGGAGTAACTTCAACATTACTTGGCTTTGTTCTCCACATTGAAGCTTTCCTCCTCTTTAAATCACTAATACTGATGCCATGTGTAACCTGTACTGAGAGTTATATAATCTACTGGCCTAGATGAAACCATATGATGCAAACAGGATCCATCCCACTCCAGATTCATAGAATTGAACCACCTCAATCTTTCATAACAATCACATAGAACTGCAGCTGTGCGCTACTGCACATGTTCTTGTTATGAATGGTAGTAGATGTGGTCCTTGGGTCTTTACTTCATACTGTAGCCACCCTCTACTCATGATGTATTGAATCAACGAAAACTTGCATGGTTCAGATCACAGGAAGGGGTAGAGTAGAGATGAAAATATTCAATGTGAAACCCGTAGCAGCCGGATTGTGTGGAGTCAATAAAACGACAAATACTAAATGGTAAATGAGAAATATACACATTGCTTATCTGTCTCTGTGTAGTAATTTTCCTTCTCTTCAACTGTCCTTCAAATTTTCTCTTTTGCAAGAAAAGGAACACATGGCTTCAATATTCACTTCTGTTCTGCAGTCATCCCTCCTGAAATAAAAGTTAAGCATTGCATTGTTATTATGATAATACATACAATAAACCTTGCTCCAAACCATTTGATGCAAAGCAAATCCACCTCCCACCCACAGCTGTGCTCCTTCTAGAGCATGCATGTCAAACTCCAGTCCTCGAGGGTCCCAAACAGGCCAGGTTTTCAGTAGGGATATCCTGAAAACCTGGCCTGTTTGCTGCCCTCGAGGACTGGAGTTTGACATCCTTGTTCTTGAGCTTCTACCACGCAAGTCATCCATGTGAGTGACACTGTACTGCAGTCCTGGTCTGCACACAATCTACTGAATCAATGACATCACACTGTAAAGGCAATCTACAAGATGTATTAGTTGTCCACACTTCCGAAATGTTACTTTTATGTCCAAATCACTTATTCCCATGACCTGATATTTGTATTTGTTATTTATAGGATTGTCACAAAGAGTTGATGAGGTCACCAAATGATAGTATGTAGAGAGAAAGAGAGATCTCAGAACAGAGCCCTGATGTATACCCACAGACAGATCAATAGAAGACGAAGACATGTTAGCAACAGAGATGGAGAATGTGTGACAGGAAAGTTATGATGAAAACCAGGATAGAACTGTGTTACGGATACCAAGAGAGAGTTTAGAATATGAAGGAGGAGAGTGATTGAGAGCATCAAACGCAGCAGATAGATCAAGTAGGATTAGTAGGGAAAAGTGACCTTGGGAATTTGCTTTAAGCACAGTCTGTAGAACGAGCTGTACGAATGGCAGGTTGTAAAGGATCCAGGAGGGCATGTGATTTAAGAATGTTGACATTCTAGCAATTAGGAGACAAACAGCAGGAGGGATACAGGGCGGTAGTTAGTAAGGCACATAGGGTGTAGGTTGTTTCTGAGAAAAGGGTGACCACTACAGGCTTAAAGTAAGAGGGTAAAGAGCCAGAGAATAGGGAGGAATTGAAGATGTGGGTGAGAGTGGGGACTAAGAGATGCAGTAAGGTGTGAGGGGATACGATCTAGAGGGCATGTGGTAGAGGGAGAAGAGAAGATGATTAGCTTCCAGCTCTGTAAGAGAAGAAAAGGAGTCAAATGCAGAAGGAGAATTAGGTAGAAGGAGAGAAGGGGGAAGGGACAGAAGGAATCTCCTTGTGGGTGGCATCCACCTTGCCTCTGAAGTAGTCAAATGCTTGAGGAGAAGTGAAGGAAGGATGGCAAGTGTGAGGAGAAGGTTAGTGGAGGGAGTCAAATACAGGGAAAAAAAGACAGCGTAAATTAAATTTGAGTGTTGATGAATGTGAAAAAAAAGTAGTGTGGTTTGGCCCCAGAGAGCAGCTTTATACAGGACTGGAGACATTTTTACTGTAGAAAAATCAAATATCAATTGTGTGATTTCCTTCATAGGCATTAAGAACAGCGAGTGGAAGTGTGATGAACATGTTTGGGAATTTAGCCAAGGGTGTGGGCTAGAGGGACAAGTGTGTCAGAGCCTAGAGGGGGCATATAGATAGGAGGATAGCATTGTAAGAGTTAATAAGATTGTTAGTTTAAGCGGAAAGAGAGAGAGAGCAGAGAGGTTAGAGTAGATGTCAGAGGAGAGTTTAATTAAGCAGAGGCAAATCAGTGGGACAGGTAAGATGGGGTGAGGGGAATGACTGATTGTGAATGATGAGAGCAGAAGAGGTCATGTACAACTAGAGCCTTGTTAGTCAGAGAACGGACATTCCAGATGGCATAGGAGAAGGGAAGAGAAAAGTAAGGAAAGGAATGTGGATTACATTAGATAGGTTAACACTCTTAGCAGGGAGGCAGAGGCAGGGAGGCCCGATGTGTATATGAGCAGGTTCAAGATTATAAGAGATATCCCACACATCAGCAAACATAGAAGGAGACACAGAGATAGGTGTAGAGAGAGACAGAGATAGCTCTATGTAGAGAGAGAGGGACGTAGAGAGAATGAGACAGATAGGCGCAGAGAGAGGGGGCGCAGAGAGAGGAGGCGCCAAAAGAGGGGGCGCAGAGAGAGGGGGCACAGAGAATAGGATATTAAAGAGTGCTTTTCATTGAGCAGTGCAGAAATAGCTGCAATAGAGGTCTGTACAAATGGTGCAGTGTGTAGACACATGCAAAGGTAGGGGAAGGAAAGAGGAGAACATGTGGATAAAAGCAGGAGTGTGGAAGTTAGAGAAATTAGAAAAGTTTAACAGAGGAGTGAGGAAACAGCAAGCAGAAAGAACAAGAGAGAGGTTACATTGGGATGACGTTCTGTGGTAAAGAGAAAATGCTAGGAGAGAGCTTTCAAATATTAGAGGACATGAATTGAGGGAGCAAATGTATAAATCAAAACCTGAGGGGGAGGTATAGCACGAAAGCTTGCACAGCAGATTATAGTCTTAATGTTGCGTGTACCTGTCAGGGTATTCAAGAAGTTAAATTCTCACAAGTGCAGAGTTCATGATGAAATGCTGAATCTAGTCCCCCTCCAATTTAATTTTAATATAACTTTTCCATTCTTCAATACTGCAAAAAGCAAACAAAACAAAACCACATTGCATTACTATTTTCAAAATGGATTGAATGGCATATTCAACAGTGACTGTGTGATGCCAATATTCCCCACTCACTCGTAGTGAAGCACATATTGTACTAGTGTTGAAAGTAGGCCGGTAGAGTCAGGTACGCAGTACTGATAAAACAATAAGTGCCCGTCGTAAGTACCAGCTCCGCAACAGTGCGGGCATCACATTAGTGACGTGGATGAACATATATGGATAAGCCCATATTAAGGCATCACGTGACCAGAGCCGTCACTGACTGGGTATACGTAAAGACGCAGGGAGATGCAAGGAAAGGGAGGGAGAGAGACAGGGAGAAGATGTGAAACGGAGGAAGGCACGGATGGAGGGAGTTCTTCCGAGCTTCTGCGGGCCTCTCTCTTTCACTGGTGCATGCCGGGAGCTGGTCCCAACATCCACAAAGTGTGTGTGTATTATTGGTTGTATTTTATGGGGGTAGGAGGGTAGTGTGTATATTGTGTGTGTGGGAGTATTATATTGTGTGTAGAGGTGCAGAGGAGAGTACTAGATTGTGTATCTTGTGTAAGGGTGTTGTGTATATTGTGTTTGGAGCTATAATATTATTGGGGAGATTAGTATTGAGGAGGTATTATAGTGTGTATTGTGGGGAGTATTAGTGTGTGTATTGTTTGTGGGTGACAGATGCTGGGGGTATGCAGCAATCCCTGCACTGAGGTCCGAGGCGGCTCTGCATCGCTCGCACGCACTGTGGACGACCAAGCATGTGCCCATGATAATCATGGCCTTAGAGGGATGAGTGTGTCAGAGCCTAGAAGGGGTATATATATAATGGAGGAGGGAGGAGGAAGGAGGAGGAGGGAGGAGGAGATGATAGCATTGTAAAAGTTAACAAGATAGTTAGTTTAAGCAGAAAGTGAGGAGAGGTTAGAGATAAGGGTAGATGTCAGAGGAGAGAGTTCAATTAAGCTGAGGTATCGAGTAGGACAGGGGTGAGGGGAATGAGAGGTGGTGGATGATGAGAGCAGAAGAGGTCATGTACAAATAGACCTTGTTAGTCAGAGAGCAGTCATTCCAGAGGGCACGTGAGAAGTGAAGAGTAAAGTGAGACATGGAATGTGGATTACATTAGATGGGTTAATACGCTTAGCAGGGAGGTGGAGAGAGAGAGGCAAGAGGCAGAGAGTGGTGCAGGGGTTGAGGAAGAGATGTTGCATGTACCTTATCAGAACATTAAAGAACATCAATTCACACTGGTGCAGAGTTGATGATGAATCCAGTTCACCTCCAATTCAATTTTAACAGAAATGTTTCATTCTTCATTACTGAAAAAAAAGAAAAGTAAAAAACATTTCATTACTATTTTCAAAATGGATTGAATTCCCCCAACAATGACTATGTGTTACCAATATATCCCTCTCAGTCCCACTGCAGCATATACTGTACCAGTGTGAAAGTAGGAAGGTACACAGTACCGGTAAAACAATACGTGCCGGTACTATGCACCATATGAATTATAAGGGGATGTAAATCTCCCAGTCTCTCTCCATATCCGCAACAGAGCGGGCTCCGGTCAGTGGCATGGATGCCCATATATGGGTATGCTCATATTTGGGCATCCCATGTCACTGACCGGAGCCGGCTCTGAGTATAGGGATATATGCGGAGACGCAGAGGTGCAAGGAAATGGGAGGAGGCACGGTGAGAAACAGGGAGAGACCACAGGAAGATAGAGGGCAACAACTTCCACAAGGTACTTGTATGGGTATAATTGTTTGTATTTTGTGCAGAGGGGGTAATTTCAGATAAAATACAATTCTCCACCCTCTACGAAACAATTCCACTTTGTTCAGTAAGCCAGAAAGTCTTGGTCCCATGTGGACTGAATTTAATGCAAATAAGGTCCTTAATACACAAGTAAAGAATAAAGTTACTTATTCTCTACTGTAAGAAGTGCCACATTGCCCACTATTTGGGTCCTGTGCCCAGATTGTGACCATGCATGGCAGAGGTGAGATTCCCCCAACTCCAATTTGCTACACTCTCCAAGAGAGATAATTGTGATCAGAGGTGGAACTAGGGGAGGGTGTGAGCAGGGTCACTGCCCAGGGAGTAACCTGACTGGGGGCACGGAAATCTCATTTAGTGCATATGTTGCGGCACTGCATTGATTGACCGGTCAATCTGCACTGCTGCCTGTCACAGTGACATCCTGATCGGGCACTGTGATCAGCTATAGCACTGACCCAGGTGAGATAGTTCAGCACTTTACAAGGAGGGAACAGATGTTGTGGGTGACAGATGCTGGAGGTAGGCCAAGACTGTTGGCCAGAGTAACGTGGAGACTTACTGCACTCTGCATGCCCATCCTCTCCCTGACATCAGGGGAAGGAAGTGGCCCTGGGGTGTGTGTAGGTATGCCAGATGTCAGTGTATGCATAAGTAAGTATGCCTGTGTAGTGGGAGGTGTAGGGGCGTTAAGCTGGAGGACTTAAAACAGGCACAAAAGCACATAGATACCTCTGATTATACCGCACCAAATGCTGATAATATCATGCTGTAGCTGCACTTTACAGAAGATGATGCAGATGTCATCATTGGTTGGTGGGTTCATTAAATCAATCCATCATATCATAACCACACTGTGCATATGATGTACTGAATCAGTAACACCAGGAAGACATCTCCATGTTAGGAGTAGAGTTGAAGTTAACAGAATATGTCCAGCACTGTGGTGTGTAGCCCATAAATAATAATTGTGCACATTACCAGAACAACATACTGTCAACTGCAAGATCATTTTGCTGCTTGTAGCGTATGCTCATCCTGTACAGTGTTGTAGTAGATCCGTCTCTTCAGTGTTCACTGCAACAAAAGTAAGACATTGCATTAATATTACAGACGTTTGGGGGCTGAAATCTCACTTCGCTGCGGACAATTTCCCTTTGCATAAGATTCTTGTGATTATGTCAATGATGATCAATAACTGCATCATAACACAGCCGCTCTATACAGAAGATGTACTTGCTCTCAATGGTCATGGAGGTAATACGTCACACAATGTACAGATATAGCAAGGATTATTTCTCCCACTGGTGCATTATGGCATTATGATGGGAAATGTTGTGAGATTCTGCATTATCAGCATCACTGAATCTTTTGGAAATTAAGTGATATTCTATGTTTTAATGCAATATTATGGATGATCAGCCGGTAAAATAATAATAGCTTGCTGTATCTGTAGCCATGCTCTACCCATGATGTGCTGAACCAATGACTGCAGAGAGATTCAGAGTGGTAAACATGACTGGAACGCATCTCTGAATAATGGGCAGCAAAGCAGTGCAGAATAGGAGGTGAAAGTATTTAAAATGGAAGATCCTTAGCAGCTGTGTGGGGAGTAGACAGTACAGACTGACCAAGTAAATGGTAAAAGGAGTAACTTCAACATTACTTGGCTTTGTTCTCCACATTGAAGCTTTCCTCCTCTTTAAATCACTAATACTGATGCCATGTGTAACCTGTACTGAGAGTTATATAATCTACTGGCCTAGATGAAACCATATGATGCAAACAGGATCCATCCCACTCCAGATTCATAGAATTGAACCACCTCAATCTTTCATAACAATCACATAGAACTGCAGCTGTGCGCTACTGCACATGTTCTTGTTATGAATGGTAGTAGATGTGGTCCTTGGGTCTTTACTTCATACTGTAGCCACCCTCTACTCATGATGTATTGAATCAACGAAAACTTGCATGGTTCAGATCACAGGAAGGGGTAGAGTAGAGATGAAAATATTCAATGTGAAACCCGTAGCAGCCGGATTGTGTGGAGTCAATAAAACGACAAATACTAAATGGTAAATGAGAAATATACACATTGCTTATCTGTCTCTGTGTAGTAATTTTCCTTCTCTTCAACTGTCCTTCAAATTTTCTCTTTTGCAAGAAAAGGAACACATGGCTTCAATATTCACTTCTGTTCTGCAGTCATCCCTCCTGAAATAAAAGTTAAGCATTGCATTGTTATTATGATAATACATACAATAAACCTTGCTCCAAACCATTTGATGCAAAGCAAATCCACCTCCCACCCACAGCTGTGCTCCTTCTAGAGCATGCATGTCAAACTCCAGTCCTCGAGGGTCCCAAACAGGCCAGGTTTTCAGTAGGGATATCCTGAAAACCTGGCCTGTTTGCTGCCCTCGAGGACTGGAGTTTGACATCCTTGTTCTTGAGCTTCTACCACGCAAGTCATCCATGTGAGTGACACTGTACTGCAGTCCTGGTCTGCACACAATCTACTGAATCAATGACATCACACTGTAAAGGCAATCTACAAGATGTATTAGTTGTCCACACTTCCGAAATGTTACTTTTATGTCCAAATCACTTATTCCCATGACCTGATATTTGTATTTGTTATTTATAGGATTGTCACAAAGAGTTGATGAGGTCACCAAATGATAGTATGTAGAGAGAAAGAGAGATCTCAGAACAGAGCCCTGATGTATACCCACAGACAGATCAATAGAAGACGAAGACATGTTAGCAACAGAGATGGAGAATGTGTGACAGGAAAGTTATGATGAAAACCAGGATAGAACTGTGTTACGGATACCAAGAGAGAGTTTAGAATATGAAGGAGGAGAGTGATTGAGAGCATCAAACGCAGCAGATAGATCAAGTAGGATTAGTAGGGAAAAGTGACCTTGGGAATTTGCTTTAAGCACAGTCTGTAGAACGAGCTGTACGAATGGCAGGTTGTAAAGGATCCAGGAGGGCATGTGATTTAAGAATGTTGACATTCTAGCAATTAGGAGACAAACAGCAGGAGGGATACAGGGCGGTAGTTAGTAAGGCACATAGGGTGTAGGTTGTTTCTGAGAAAAGGGTGACCACTACAGGCTTAAAGTAAGAGGGTAAAGAGCCAGAGAATAGGGAGGAATTGAAGATGTGGGTGAGAGTGGGGACTAAGAGATGCAGTAAGGTGTGAGGGGATACGATCTAGAGGGCATGTGGTAGAGGGAGAAGAGAAGATGATTAGCTTCCAGCTCTGTAAGAGAAGAAAAGGAGTCAAATGCAGAAGGAGAATTAGGTAGAAGGAGAGAAGGGGGAAGGGACAGAAGGAATCTCCTTGTGGGTGGCATCCACCTTGCCTCTGAAGTAGTCAAATGCTTGAGGAGAAGTGAAGGAAGGATGGCAAGTGTGAGGAGAAGGTTAGTGGAGGGAGTCAAATACAGGGAAAAAAAGACAGCGTAAATTAAATTTGAGTGTTGATGAATGTGAAAAAAAAGTAGTGTGGTTTGGCCCCAGAGAGCAGCTTTATACAGGACTGGAGACATTTTTACTGTAGAAAAATCAAATATCAATTGTGTGATTTCCTTCATAGGCATTAAGAACAGCGAGTGGAAGTGTGATGAACATGTTTGGGAATTTAGCCAAGGGTGTGGGCTAGAGGGACAAGTGTGTCAGAGCCTAGAGGGGGCATATAGATAGGAGGATAGCATTGTAAGAGTTAATAAGATTGTTAGTTTAAGCGGAAAGAGAGAGAGAGCAGAGAGGTTAGAGTAGATGTCAGAGGAGAGTTTAATTAAGCAGAGGCAAATCAGTGGGACAGGTAAGATGGGGTGAGGGGAATGACTGATTGTGAATGATGAGAGCAGAAGAGGTCATGTACAACTAGAGCCTTGTTAGTCAGAGAACGGACATTCCAGATGGCATAGGAGAAGGGAAGAGAAAAGTAAGGAAAGGAATGTGGATTACATTAGATAGGTTAACACTCTTAGCAGGGAGGCAGAGGCAGGGAGGCCCGATGTGTATATGAGCAGGTTCAAGATTATAAGAGATATCCCACACATCAGCAAACATAGAAGGAGACACAGAGATAGGTGTAGAGAGAGACAGAGATAGCTCTATGTAGAGAGAGAGGGACGTAGAGAGAATGAGACAGATAGGCGCAGAGAGAGGGGGCGCAGAGAGAGGAGGCGCCAAAAGAGGGGGCGCAGAGAGAGGGGGCACAGAGAATAGGATATTAAAGAGTGCTTTTCATTGAGCAGTGCAGAAATAGCTGCAATAGAGGTCTGTACAAATGGTGCAGTGTGTAGACACATGCAAAGGTAGGGGAAGGAAAGAGGAGAACATGTGGATAAAAGCAGGAGTGTGGAAGTTAGAGAAATTAGAAAAGTTTAACAGAGGAGTGAGGAAACAGCAAGCAGAAAGAACAAGAGAGAGGTTACATTGGGATGACGTTCTGTGGTAAAGAGAAAATGCTAGGAGAGAGCTTTCAAATATTAGAGGACATGAATTGAGGGAGCAAATGTATAAATCAAAACCTGAGGGGGAGGTATAGCACGAAAGCTTGCACAGCAGATTATAGTCTTAATGTTGCGTGTACCTGTCAGGGTATTCAAGAAGTTAAATTCTCACAAGTGCAGAGTTCATGATGAAATGCTGAATCTAGTCCCCCTCCAATTTAATTTTAATATAACTTTTCCATTCTTCATTACTGCAAAAAGCAAACAAAACAAAACCACATTGCATTACTATTTTCAAAATGGATTGAATGGCATATTCAACAGTGACTGTGTGATGCCAATATTCCCCACTCACTCGTAGTGAAGCACATATTGTACTAGTGTTGAAAGTAGGCCGGTAGAGTCAGGTACGCAGTACTGATAAAACAATAAGTGCCCGTCGTAAGTACCAGCTCCGCAACAGTGCGGGCATCACATTAGTGACGTGGATGAACATATATGGATAAGCCCATATTAAGGCATCACGTGACCAGAGCCGTCACTGACTGGGTATACGTAAAGACGCAGGGAGATGCAAGGAAAGGGAGGGAGAGAGACAGGGAGAAGATGTGAAACGGAGGAAGGCACGGATGGAGGGAGTTCTTCCGAGCTTCTGCGGGCCTCTCTCTTTCACTGGTGCATGCCGGGAGCTGGTCCCAACATCCACAAAGTGTGTGTGTATTATTGGTTGTATTTTATGGGGGTAGGAGGGTAGTGTGTATATTGTGTGTGTGGGAGTATTATATTGTGTGTAGAGGTGCAGAGGAGAGTACTAGATTGTGTATCTTGTGTAAGGGTGTTGTGTATATTGTGTTTGGAGCTATAATATTATTGGGGAGATTAGTATTGAGGAGGTATTATAGTGTGTATTGTGGGGAGTATTAGTGTGTGTATTGTTTGTGGGTGACAGATGCTGGGGGTATGCAGCAATCCCTGCACTGAGGTCCGAGGCGGCTCTGCATCGCTCGCACGCACTGTGGACGACCAAGCATGTGCCCATGATAATCATGGCCTTAGAGGGATGAGTGTGTCAGAGCCTAGAAGGGGTATATATATAATGGAGGAGGGAGGAGGAAGGAGGAGGAGGGAGGAGGAGATGATAGCATTGTAAAAGTTAACAAGATAGTTAGTTTAAGCAGAAAGTGAGGAGAGGTTAGAGATAAGGGTAGATGTCAGAGGAGAGAGTTCAATTAAGCTGAGGTATCGAGTAGGACAGGGGTGAGGGGAATGAGAGGTGGTGGATGATGAGAGCAGAAGAGGTCATGTACAAATAGACCTTGTTAGTCAGAGAGCAGTCATTCCAGAGGGCACGTGAGAAGTGAAGAGTAAAGTGAGACATGGAATGTGGATTACATTAGATGGGTTAATACGCTTAGCAGGGAGGTGGAGAGAGAGAGGCAAGAGGCAGAGAGTGGTGCAGGGGTTGAGGAAGAGATGTTGCATGTACCTTATCAGAACATTAAAGAACATCAATTCACACTGGTGCAGAGTTGATGATGAATCCAGTTCACCTCCAATTCAATTTTAACAGAAATGTTTCATTCTTCATTACTGAAAAAAAAGAAAAGTAAAAAACATTTCATTACTATTTTCAAAATGGATTGAATTCCCCCAACAATGACTATGTGTTACCAATATATCCCTCTCAGTCCCACTGCAGCATATACTGTACCAGTGTGAAAGTAGGAAGGTACACAGTACCGGTAAAACAATACGTGCCGGTACTATGCACCATATGAATTATAAGGGGATGTAAATCTCCCAGTCTCTCTCCATATCCGCAACAGAGCGGGCTCCGGTCAGTGGCATGGATGCCCATATATGGGTATGCTCATATTTGGGCATCCCATGTCACTGACCGGAGCCGGCTCTGAGTATAGGGATATATGCGGAGACGCAGAGGTGCAAGGAAATGGGAGGAGGCACGGTGAGAAACAGGGAGAGACCACAGGAAGATAGAGGGCAACAACTTCCACAAGGTACTTGTATGGGTATAATTGTTTGTATTTTGTGCAGAGGGGGTAATTTCAGATAAAATACAATTCTCCACCCTCTACGAAACAATTCCACTTTGTTCAGTAAGCCAGAAAGTCTTGGTCCCATGTGGACTGAATTTAATGCAAATAAGGTCCTTAATACACAAGTAAAGAATAAAGTTACTTATTCTCTACTGTAAGAAGTGCCACATTGCCCACTATTTGGGTCCTGTGCCCAGATTGTGACCATGCATGGCAGAGGTGAGATTCCCCCAACTCCAATTTGCTACACTCTCCAAGAGAGATAATTGTGATCAGAGGTGGAACTAGGGGAGGGTGTGAGCAGGGTCACTGCCCAGGGAGTAACCTGACTGGGGGCACGGAAATCTCATTTAGTGCATATGTTGCGGCACTGCATTGATTGACCGGTCAATCTGCACTGCTGCCTGTCACAGTGACATCCTGATCGGGCACTGTGATCAGCTATAGCACTGACCCAGGTGAGATAGTTCAGCACTTTACAAGGAGGGAACAGATGTTGTGGGTGACAGATGCTGGAGGTAGGCCAAGACTGTTGGCCAGAGTAACGTGGAGACTTACTGCACTCTGCATGCCCATCCTCTCCCTGACATCAGGGGAAGGAAGTGGCCCTGGGGTGTGTGTAGGTATGCCAGATGTCAGTGTATGCATAAGTAAGTATGCCTGTGTAGTGGGAGGTGTAGGGGCGTTAAGCTGGAGGACTTAAAACAGGCACAAAAGCACATAGATACCTCTGATTATACCGCACCAAATGCTGATAATATCATGCTGTAGCTGCACTTTACAGAAGATGATGCAGATGTCATCATTGGTTGGTGGGTTCATTAAATCAATCCATCATATCATAACCACACTGTGCATATGATGTACTGAATCAGTAACACCAGGAAGACATCTCCATGTTAGGAGTAGAGTTGAAGTTAACAGAATATGTCCAGCACTGTGGTGTGTAGCCCATAAATAATAATTGTGCACATTACCAGAACAACATACTGTCAACTGCAAGATCATTTTGCTGCTTGTAGCGTATGCTCATCCTGTACAGTGTTGTAGTAGATCCGTCTCTTCAGTGTTCACTGCAACAAAAGTAAGACATTGCATTAATATTACAGACGTTTGGGGGCTGAAATCTCACTTCGCTGCGGACAATTTCCCTTTGCATAAGATTCTTGTGATTATGTCAATGATGATCAATAACTGCATCATAACACAGCCGCTCTATACAGAAGATGTACTTGCTCTCAATGGTCATGGAGGTAATACGTCACACAATGTACAGATATAGCAAGGATTATTTCTCCCACTTGTGCATTATGGCATTATGATGGGAAATGTTGTGAGATTCTGCATTATCAGCATCACTGAATCTTTTGGAAATTAAGTGATATTCTATGTTTTAATGCAATATTATGGATGATCAGCCGGTAAAATAATAATAGCTTGCTGTATCTGTAGCCATGCTCTACCCATGATGTGCTGAACCAATGACTGCAGAGAGATTCAGAGTGGTAAACATGACTGGAACGCATCTCTGAATAATGGGCAGCAAAGCAGTGCAGAATAGGAGGTGAAAGTATTTAAAATGGAAGATCCTTAGCAGCTGTGTGGGGAGTAGACAGTACAGACTGACCAAGTAAATGGTAAAAGGAGTAACTTCAACATTACTTGGCTTTGTTCTCCACATTGAAGCTTTCCTCCTCTTTAAATCACTAATACTGATGCCATGTGTAACCTGTACTGAAAGTTATATAATCTACTGGCCTAGATGAAACCATATGATGCAAACAGGATCCATCCCACTCCAGATTCATAGAATTGAACCACCTCAACCTTTCATAACAATCACATAGAACTGCAGCTGTGCGCTACTGCACATGTTCTTGTTATGAATGGTAGTAGATGTGGTCCTTGGGTCTTTACTTCATACTGTAGCCACCCTCTACTCATGATGTATTGAATCAACGAAAACTTGCATGGTTCAGATCACAGGAAGGGGTAGAGTAGAGATGAAAATATTCAATGTGAAACCCGTAGCAGCCGGATTGTGTGGAGTCAATAAAACGACAAATACTAAATGGTAAATGAGAAATATACACATTGCTTATCTGTCTCTGTGTAGTAATTTTCCTTCTCTTCAACTGTCCTTCAAATTTTCTCTTTTGCAAGAAAAGGAACACATGGCTTCAATATTCACTTCTGTTCTGCAGTCATCCCTCCTAAAATAAAAGTTAAGCATTGCATTGTTATTATGATAATACATACAATAAACCTTGCTCCAAACCATTTGATGCAAAGCAAATCCACCTCCCACCCACAGCTGTGCTCCTTCTAGAGCATGCATGTCAAACTCCAGTCCTCGAGGGTCCCAAACAGGCCAGGTTTTCAGTAGGGATATCCTGAAAACCTGGCCTGTTTGCTGCCCTCGAGGACTGGAGTTTGACATCCTTGTTCTTGAGCTTCTACCACGCAAGTCATCCATGTGAGTGACACTGTACTGCAGTCCTGGTCTGCACACAATCTACTGAATCAATGACATCACACTGTAAAGGCAATCTACAAGATGTATTAGTTGTCCACACTTCCGAAATGTTACTTTTATGTCCAAATCACTTATTCCCATGACCTGATATTTGTATTTGTTATTTATAGGATTGTCACAAAGAGTTGATGAGGTCACCAAATGATAGTATGTAGAGAGAAAGAGAGATCTCAGAACAGAGCCCTGATGTATACCCACAGACAGATCAATAGAAGACGAAGACATGTTAGCAACAGAGATGGAGAATGTGTGACAGGAAAGTTATGATGAAAACCAGGATAGAACTGTGTTACGGATACCAAGAGAGAGTTTAGAATATGAAGGAGGAGAGTGATTGAGAGCATCAAACGCAGCAGATAGATCAAGTAGGATTAGTAGGGAAAAGTGACCTTGGGAATTTGCTTTAAGCACAGTCTGTAGAACGAGCTGTACGAAAGGCAGGTTGTAAAGGATCCAGGAGGGCATGTGATTTAAGAATGTTGACATTCTAGCAATTAGGAGACAAACAGCAGGAGGGATACAGGGCGGTAGTTAGTAAGGCACATAGGGTGTAGGTTGTTTCTGAGAAAAGGGTGACCACTACAGGCTTAAAGTAAGAGGGTAAAGAGCCAGAGAATAGGGAGGAATTGAAGATGTGGGTGAGAGTGGGGACTAAGAGATGCAGTAAGGTGTGAGGGGATACGATCTAGAGGGCATGTGGTAGAGGGAGAAGAGAAGATGATTAGCTTCCAGCTCTGTAAGAGAAGAAAAGGAGTCAAATGCAGAAGGAGAATTAGGTAGAAGGAGAGAAGGGGGAAGGGACAGAAGGAATCTCCTTGTGGGTGGCATCCACCTTGCCTCTGAAGTAGTCAAATGCTTGAGGAGAAGTGAAGGAAGGATGGCAAGTGTGAGGAGAAGGTTAGTGGAGGGAGTCAAATACAGGGAAAAAAAGACAGCGTAAATTAAATTTGAGTGTTGATGAATGTGAAAAAAAAGTAGTGTGGTTTGGCCCCAGAGAGCAGCTTTATACAGGACTGGAGACATTTTTACTGTAGAAAAATCAAATATCAATTGTGTGATTTCCTTCATAGGCATTAAGAACAGCGAGTGGAAGTGTGATGAACATGTTTGGGAATTTAGCCAAGGGTGTGGGCTAGAGGGACAAGTGTGTCAGAGCCTAGAGGGGGCATATAGATAGGAGGATAGCATTGTAAGAGTTAATAAGATTGTTAGTTTAAGCGGAAAGAGAGAGAGAGCAGAGAGGTTAGAGTAGATGTCAGAGGAGAGTTTAATTAAGCAGAGGCAAATCAGTGGGACAGGTAAGATGGGGTGAGGGGAATGACTGATTGTGAATGATGAGAGCAGAAGAGGTCATGTACAACTAGAGCCTTGTTAGTCAGAGAACGGACATTCCAGATGGCATAGGAGAAGGGAAGAGAAAAGTAAGGAAAGGAATGTGGATTACATTAGATAGGTTAACACTCTTAGCAGGGAGGCAGAGGCAGGGAGGCCCGATGTGTATATGAGCAGGTTCAAGATTATAAGAGATATCCCACACATCAGCAAACATAGAAGGAGACACAGAGATAGGTGTAGAGAGAGACAGAGATAGCTCTATGTAGAGAGAGAGGGACGTAGAGAGAATGAGACAGATAGGCGCAGAGAGAGGGGGCGCAGAGAGAGGAGGCGCCAAAAGAGGGGGCGCAGAGAGAGGGGGCACAGAGAATAGGATATTAAAGAGTGCTTTTCATTGAGCAGTGCAGAAATAGCTGCAATAGAGGTCTGTACAAATGGTGCAGTGTGTAGACACATGCAAAGGTAGGGGAAGGAAAGAGGAGAACATGTGGATAAAAGCAGGAGTGTGGAAGTTAGAGAAATTAGAAAAGTTTAACAGAGGAGTGAGGAAACAGCAAGCAGAAAGAACAAGAGAGAGGTTACATTGGGATGACGTTCTGTGGTAAAGAGAAAATGCTAGGAGAGAGCTTTCAAATATTAGAGGACATGAATTGAGGGAGCAAATGTATAAATCAAAACCTGAGGGGGAGGTATAGCACGAAAGCTTGCACAGCAGATTATAGTCTTAATGTTGCGTGTACCTGTCAGGGTATTCAAGAAGTTAAATTCTCACAAGTGCAGAGTTCATGATGAAATGCTGAATCTAGTCCCCCTCCAATTTAATTTTAATATAACTTTTCCATTCTTCATTACTGCAAAAAGCAAACAAAACAAAACCACATTGCATTACTATTTTCAAAATGGATTGAATGGCATATTCAACAGTGACTGTGTGATGCCAATATTCCCCACTCACTCGTAGTGAAGCACATATTGTACTAGTGTTGAAAGTAGGCCGGTAGAGTCAGGTACGCAGTACTGATAAAACAATAAGTGCCCGTCGTAAGTACCAGCTCCGCAACAGTGCGGGCATCACATTAGTGACGTGGATGAACATATATGGATAAGCCCATATTAAGGCATCACGTGACCAGAGCCGTCACTGACTGGGTATACGTAAAGACGCAGGGAGATGCAAGGAAAGGGAGGGAGAGAGACAGGGAGAAGATGTGAAACGGAGGAAGGCACGGATGGAGGGAGTTCTTCCGAGCTTCTGCGGGCCTCTCTCTTTCACTGGTGCATGCCGGGAGCTGGTCCCAACATCCACAAAGTGTGTGTGTATTATTGGTTGTATTTTATGGGGGTAGGAGGGTAGTGTGTATATTGTGTGTGTGGGAGTATTATATTGTGTGTAGAGGTGCAGAGGAGAGTACTAGATTGTGTATCTTGTGTAAGGGTGTTGTGTATATTGTGTTTGGAGCTATAATATTATTGGGGAGATTAGTATTGAGGAGGTATTATAGTGTGTATTGTGGGGAGTATTAGTGTGTGTATTGTTTGTGGGTGACAGATGCTGGGGGTATGCAGCAATCCCTGCACTGAGGTCCGAGGCGGCTCTGCATCGCTCGCACGCACTGTGGACGACCAAGCATGTGCCCATGATAATCATGGCCTTAGAGGGATGAGTGTGTCAGAGCCTAGAAGGGGTATATATATAATGGAGGAGGGAGGAGGAAGGAGGAGGAGGGAGGAGGAGATGATAGCTTTGTAAAAGTTAACAAGATAGTTAGTTTAAGCAGAAAGTGAGGAGAGGTTAGAGATAAGGGTAGATGTCAGAGGAGAGAGTTCAATTAAGCTGAGGTATCGAGTAGGACAGGGGTGAGGGGAATGAGAGGTGGTGGATGAGAGCAGAAGAGGTCATGTACAAATAGACCTTGTTAGTCAGAGAGCAGTCATTCCAGAGGGCACGTGAGAAGTGAAGAGTAAAGTGAGACATGGAATGTGGATTACATTAGATGGGTTAATACGCTTAGCAGGGAGGTGGAGAGAGAGAGGCAAGAGGCAGAGAGTGGTGCAGGGGTTGAGGAAGAGATGTTGCATGTACCTTATCAGAACATTAAAGAACATCAATTCACACTGGTGCAGAGTTGATGATGAATCCAGTTCACCTCCAATTCAATTTTAACAGAAATGTTTCATTCTTCATTACTGAAAAAAAAGAAAAGTAAAAAACATTTCATTACTATTTTCAAAATGGATTGAATTCCCCCAACAATTCCACTTTGTTCAGTAAGCCAGAAAGTCTTGGTCCCATGTGGACTGAATTTAATGCAAATAAGGTCCTTAATACACAAGTAAAGAATAAAGTTACTTATTCTCTACTGTAAGAAGTGCCACATTGCCCACTATTTGGGTCCTGTGCCCAGATTGTGACCATGCATGGCAGAGGTGAGATTCCCCCAACTCCAATTTGCTACACTCTCCAAGAGAGATAATTGTGATCAGAGGTGGAACTAGGGGAGGGTGTGAGCAGGGTCACTGCCCAGGGAGTAACCTGACTGGGGGCACGGAAATCTCATTTAGTGCATATGTTGCGGCACTGCATTGATTGACCGGTCAATCTGCACTGCTGCCTGTCACAGTGACATCCTGATCGGGCACTGTGATCAGCTATAGCACTGACCCAGGTGAGATAGTTCAGCACTTTACAAGGAGGGAACAGATGTTGTGGGTGACAGATGCTGGAGGTAGGCCAAGACTGTTGGCCAGAGTAACGTGGAGACTTACTGCACTCTGCATGCCCATCCTCTCCCTGACATCAGGGGAAGGAAGTGGCCCTGGGGTGTGTGTAGGTATGCCAGATGTCAGTGTATGCATAAGTAAGTATGCCTGTGTAGTGGGAGGTGTAGGGGCGTTAAGCTGGAGGACTTAAAACAGGCACAAAAGCACATAGATACCTCTGATTATACCGCACCAAATGCTGATAATATCATGCTGTAGCTGCACTTTACAGAAGATGATGCAGATGTCATCATTGGTTGGTGGGTTCATTAAATCAATCCATCATATCATAACCACACTGTGCATATGATGTACTGAATCAGTAACACCAGGAAGACATCTCCATGTTAGGAGTAGAGTTGAAGTTAACAGAATATGTCCAGCACTGTGGTGTGTAGCCCATAAATAATAATTGTGCACATTACCAGAACAACATACTGTCAACTGCAAGATCATTTTGCTGCTTGTAGCGTATGCTCATCCTGTACAGTGTTGTAGTAGATCCGTCTCTTCAGTGTTCACTGCAACAAAAGTAAGACATTGCATTAAGATTACAGACGTTTGGGGGCTGAAATCTCACTTCGCTGCGGACAATTTCCCTTTGCATAAGATTCTTGTGATTATGTCAATGATGATCAATAACTGCATCATAACACAGCCGCTCTATACAGAAGATGTACTTGCTCTCAATGGTCATGGAGGTAATACGTCACACAATGTACAGATATAGCAAGGATTATTTCTTCCTCTGGTGCATTATGGCATTATGATGGGAAATGTTGTGAGATTCTGCATTATCAGCATCACTGAATCTTTTGGAAATTAAGTGATATTCTATGTTTTAATGCAATATTATGGATGATCAGCCGGTAAAATAATAATAGCTTGCTGTATCTGTAGCCATGCTCTACCCATGATGTGCTGAACCAATGACTGCAGAGAGATTCAGAGTGGTAAACATGACTGGAACGCATCTCTGAATAATGGGCAGCAAAGCAGTGCAGAATAGGAGGTGAAAGTATTTAAAATGGAAGATCCTTAGCAGCTGTGTGGGGAGTAGACAGTACAGACTGACCAAGTAAATGGTAAAAGGAATAACTTCAACATTACTTGGCTTTGTTCTCCACATTGAAGCTTTCCTCCTCTTTAAATCACTAATACTGATGCCATGTGTAACCTGTACTGAGAGTTATATAATCTACTGGCCTAGATGAAACCATATGATGCAAACAGGATCCATCCCACTCCAGATTCATAGAATTGAACCACCTCAATCTTTCATAACAATCACATAGAACTGCAGCTGTGCGCTACTGCACATGTTCTTGTTATGAATGGTAGTAGATGTGGTCCTTGGGTCTTTACTTCATACTGTAGCCACCCTCTACTCATGATGTATTGAATCAACGAAAACTTGCATGGTTCAGATCACAGGAAGGGGTAGAGTAGAGATGAAAATATTCAATGTGAAACCCGTAGCAGCCGGATTGTGTGGAGTCAATAAAACGACAAATACTAAATGGTAAATGAGAAATATACACATTGCTTATCTGTCTCTGTGTAGTAATTTTCCTTCTCTTCAACTGTCCTTCAAATTTTCTCTTTTGCAAGAAAAGGAACACATGGCTTCAATATTCACTTCTGTTCTGCAGTCATCCCTCCTGAAATAAAAGTTAAGCATTGCATTGTTATTATGATAATACATACAATAAACCTTGCTCCAAACCATTTGATGCAAAGCAAATCCACCTCCCACCCACAGCTGTGCTCCTTCTAGAGCATGCATGTCAAACTCCAGTCCTCGAGGGTCCCAAACAGGCCAGGTTTTCAGTAGGGATATCCTGAAAACCTGGCCTGTTTGCTGCCCTCGAGGACTGGAGTTTGACATCCTTGTTCTTGAGCTTCTACCACGCAAGTCATCCATGTGAGTGACACTGTACTGCAGTCCTGGTCTGCACACAATCTACTGAATCAATGACATCACACTGTAAAGGCAATCTACAAGATGTATTAGTTGTCCACACTTCCGAAATGTTACTTTTATGTCCAAATCACTTATTCCCATGACCTGATATTTGTATTTGTTATTTATAGGATTGTCACAAAGAGTTGATGAGGTCACCAAATGATAGTATGTAGAGAGAAAGAGAGATCTCAGAACAGAGCCCTGATGTATACCCACAGACAGATCAATAGAAGACGAAGACATGTTAGCAACAGAGATGGAGAATGTGTGACAGGAAAGTTATGATGAAAACCAGGATAGAACTGTGTTACGGATACCAAGAGAGAGTTTAGAATATGAAGGAGGAGAGTGATTGAGAGCATCAAACGCAGCAGATAGATCAAGTAGGATTAGTAGGGAAAAGTGACCTTGGGAATTTGCTTTAAGCACAGTCTGTAGAACGAGCTGTACGAAAGGCAGGTTGTAAAGGATCCAGGTGGGCATGTGATTTAAGAATGTTGACATTCTAGCAATTAGGAGACAAACAGCAGGAGGGATATAGGGCGGTAGTTAGTAAGGCACATAGGGTGTAGGTTGTTTCTGAGAAAAGGGTGACCACTACAGGCTTAAAGTAAGAGGGTAAAGAGCCAGAGAATAGGGAGGACTTGAAGATGTGGGTGAGAGTGGGGACTAAGAGATGCAGTAAGGTGTGAGGGGATACGATCTAGAGGGCATGTGGTAGAGGGAGAAGAGAAGATGATTAGCTTCCAGCTCTGTAAGAGAAGAAAAGGAGTCAAATGCAGAAGGAGAATTAGGTAGAAGGAGAGAAGGGGGAAGGGACAGAAGGAATCTCCTTGTGGGTGGCATCCACCTTGCCTCTGAAGTAGTCAAATGCTTGAGGAGAAGTGAAGGAAGGATGGCAAGTGTGAGAAGAAGGTTAGTGGAGGGAGTCAAATACAGGGGAAAAAAGACAGCGTAAATTAAATTTGTGTGTTGATGAATGTGGAAAAAAAAGTAGTGTGGTTTGGCCCCAGAGAGCAGCTTTATACAGGACTGGAGACATTTTTACTGTAGAAAAATCAAACATCAAGTGTGAGATTTCCTTCATAGGCATTAAGAACAGTGAGTGGAAGTGTGATGAACATGTTTGGGAATTTAGCCAAGGGTGTGGGTTAGAGGGACGTGTGTGTCAGAGCTTGAAGGGGCATATAGAGGATAGCATTGTAAGAGTTAATAAGATTGTCAGTTTAAGCAGAAAGAGAGAGAGAGAGCAGAGAGGTTAGAGTAGATGTCAGAGGAGAGTTTAATTAAGCAGAGGAAAATCAGTGGGACAGGTAAGATGGGGTGAGGGGAATGACTGATTGTGAATGATGAGAGCAGAAGAGGTCATGTACAACTAGAGCCTTGTTAGTCAGAGAACGGACATTCCAGAGGGCATAGGAGAAGGGAAGAGAAAAGTAAGGAAAGGAATGTGGATTACATTAGATAGGTTAACACTCTTAGCAGGGAGGCAGAGGCAGGGAGACCCGATGTGTATATGAGCAGGTTCAAGATTATAAGAGATATCCCACACATCAGCAAACATAGAAGGAGACACAGAGATAGGTGTAGAGAGAGACAGAGATACCTCTATGTAGAGAGAGAGGGACGTAGAGAGAATGAGACAGATAGGCGCAGAGAGAGAGGGGGCGCAGAGAGAGAGGGGGCGCAGAGAGAGAGGGGGCGCAGAGAGAGAGGGGGCGCAGAGAGAGAGGGGGCGCAGAGAGAGAGGGGGCGCAGAGAGAGAGGGGGCGCAGAGAGAGAGGGGGCGCAGAGAGAGAGGGGGCGCAGAGAGAGAGGGGGCGCAGAGAATAGGATGTACATGAGTGCTTTTCATTGAGCAGTGCAGAAATAGCTGCAATAGAGGTCTGTACAAATGGTGCAGTGTGTAGACACATGCAAAGGTAGGGGAAGGAAAGAGGAGAACATGTGGATAAAAGCAGGAGTGTGGAAGTTAGAGAAATTAGAAAAGTTTAACAGAAAAGTGAGGAAACAGCAAGCAGAGAGAACAAGAGAGAGGTTACACTGGGATGACGTTCTGTGGTAGAGAGAAAATGCTAGGAGAGAGCTTTCAAATATTAGAGGACATGACTTGAGGGAGCAAATGTATAAATCAAAACCTGAGGGGGAGGTATAGCACGAAAGCTTGCACAGCAGATTATAGTCTTAAAGTTGCGTGTACTGCTGCGGCACAGTTTATTCGAGCATTTGCCCGTTCTGTGCCGCAGCAGTAGCCTGGCGCGCGCCCGAGTGTGACGGGCGCACGCCGGAGCAGCGGAAGAGCGCCCTCCGATCGGGGCGCTCTCCCTACCGCTGCCGGGTCCGCCGGGTCCCCCGGAACCCCCTGCCGCTGTCCCGCGATCGCGGGACACCAGGGCTCCCTCGGGGAGCCCCTGGACACGCGTGCAGGGGGCGCACGCTCCCGATGACGCGTGACCGCGCGTCTATGACGCGCGGCACGCCGAGGGGCGGCCACTAGCAAGCCGGGAGATTTCCCGGCTTGCGGTACCGACCACACTTCAATAAAGTGTGTCGGTAGTGTACCTCTCAGGGCATTCAAGAAGGTAAATTCTCACAAGTGCAGAGTTCATGATGAAATGCTGAATCCAGTTCCCCTCCAATTTAATTTTAATATAACTTATAACATTCTTCATTACTGCAAAAAGCAAACAAAACAAAACCACATTGCATTACTATTTTCAAAATGGATTGAATGGCATATTCAACAGTGACTGTGTGATGCCAATATTCCCCACTCACTCGTAGTGAAGCACTTATTGTACTAGTGTTGAAAGTAGGCCGGTAGAGTCAGGTACGCAGTACTGATAAAACAATAAGTGCGCGTCGTAAGTACCAGCTCCGCAACAGTGCGGGCATCACATTAGTGACGTGGATGAACATATATGGATAAGCCCATATTAAGGCATCACGTGACCAGAGCCGTCACTGACTGGGTATACGTAAAGACGCAGGGAGATGCAAGGAAAGGGAGGGAGAGAGACAGGGAGAAGATGGGAAACGGAGGGAGGCACGGATGGAGAGAGGGAGTTCTTCCGAGCTTCTGCTGGCCTCTCTCTTTCACTGGTGCATGCCGGGAGCTGGTCCCAACATCCACAAAGTGTGTGTGTATTATTGGTTGTATTTTATGGGGGTAGGAGGGTAGTGTGTATATTGTGTGTGTGGGAGTATTATATTGTGTGTAGAGGTGCAGAGGAGAGTACTAGATTGTGTATCTTGTGTAAGGGTGTTGTGTATATTGTGTTTGGAGCTATAATATTATTGGAGAGATTAGTATTGAGGAGGTATTATAGTGTGTATTGTGGGGAGTATTAGTGTGTGTATTGTTTGTGGGTGACAGATGCTGGGGTATGCAGCAATCCCTGCACTGAGGTCCGAGGCGGCTCTGCATCGCTCGCACGCACTGTGGATGACCAAGCATGTGCCCATGATAATCATGGCCTTAGAGGGATGAGTGTGTCAGAGCCTAGAAGGGGCATATAAATATATAATGGAGGAGGGAGGAGGAGGAGATGATAGCATTGTAAAAGTTAACAAGATAGTTAGTTTAAGCAGAAAGTGAGGAGAGGTTAGAGATAAGGGTAGATGTCAGAGGAGAGAGTTCAATTAAGCTGAGGTATCGAGTAGGACAGGGGTGAGGGGAATGAGAAGTGGTGGATGATGAGAGCAGAAGAGGTCATGTACAAATAGACCTTGTTAGTCAGAGAGCAGACATTCCAGAGGGCACGTGAGAAGTGAAGAGTAAAGTGAGACATGGAATGTGGATTACATTAGATGGGTTAATACGCTTAGCAGGGAGGTGGAGAGAGAGAGGCAAGAGGCAGAGAGTGGTGTAGGGGTTGAGGAAGAGATGTTGCATGTACCTTATCAGAACATTAAAGAACATCAATTCACACTGGTGCAGAGTTGATGATGATTCCAGTTCACCTCCAATTCAATTTTAACAGAACTTTTTCATTCTTCATTACTGCAAAAAAAAAAGTATAAAACATTGCATTACTATTTTCAAAATGGATTGAATTCCCCCAACAATAACTATGTGTTACCAATATATCCCTCTCAGTCCCACTGCAGCACATACTGTACCAGTGTGAAAGTAGGAAGGTACACAGTAACGGTAAAACAATACGTGCCGGTACTATGCACCATATGAATTATAAGGGGATGTAAATCTCCCAGTCTCTCTCCATATCCGCAACAGAGTGGGCTCCGGTCAGTGGCATGGATGCCCATGTATGGATATGCTCATATTTGGGCATCCCATGTCACTGACCGGAGCCGGCTCTGAGTATAGGGATATATGCGGAGACGCAGAGGTGCAAGGAAATGGGAGGAGGCACGGTGAGAAACAGGGAGAGACCACAGGAAGATAGAGGGCAACAACTTCCACAAGGTACATGTATGTGTATAATTGTTTGTATTTTGTGCAGAGGGGGTAATTTCAGATAAAATACAATTCTCCACCCTCTACGAAACAATTCCACTTTGTTCAGTAAGCCAGAAAGTCTTGGTCCCATGGGGACTGAATTTTAATGCAAATAAGGTCCTTAATACACAAGTAAAGAATATAGTTACTTATTCTCTACTGTAAGAAGTGCCACATTGCCCACTATTTGGGTCCTGTGCCCAGATTGTGACCATGCATGGCAGAGGTGAGATTCCACCAACACCAATTTGCTACACTCTCCAAGAGAGATAATTGTGGTCAGAGGTGGAACTAGGGGAGGGGGTGAGCAGGGTCACTGCCCAGGGAGTAACCTGACAGGGGGCACGGAAATCTCATTTAGTGCATATGGTGCGGCACTGCATTGATTGACCGGTCAATCTGCACTGCTGCCTGTCACAGTGACATCATGATCGGGCACTGTGATCAGCTATAGCACTGACCCAGGTGAGATAGTTCAGCACTTTACAAGGAGGGAACAGATGTTGTGGGTGACAGATGCTGGGGGTAGGCCAAGACTGTTGGCCAGAGTAACGTGGAGACTTACTGCACTCTGCATGCCAATCCTCTCCCTGACATCAGGGGAAGAAGTGGCCCTGGGGTGTGTGTAGGTATGCCAGATGTCAGTGTATGCATAAGTAAGTATGTCTGTGTAGTGGGAGGTGTAGGGGCGTTAAGCTGGAGGACTTAAAACAGGCACACATCTCACTTCGCTGCGGACAATTTCCCTTTGCATAAGATTCTTGTGATTATGTCAATGATGATCAATAACTGCATCATAACACAGCCGCTCTATACAGAAGATGTACTTGCTCTCAATGGTCATGGAGGTAATACGTCACACAATGTACAGATATAGCAAGGATTATTTCTTCCTCTGGTGCATTATGGCATTATGATGGGAAATGTTGTGAGATTCTGCATTATCAGCATCACTGAATCTTTTGGAAATTAAGTGATATTCTATGTTTTAATGCAATATTATGGATGATCAGCCGGTAAAATAATAAAAGCTTTCTGTATCTGTAGCCATGCTCTACCCATGATGTGCTGAATCAATGACTGCAGAGAGATTCAGAGTGGTAAACATGACTGGAACGCATCTCTAAATAATGGTCAGCAAAGCAGTGCAGAATAGGAGGTGAAAGTATTTAAAATGGAAGACCCTTAGCAGCTGTGTGGGGAGTAGACAGTACAGACTGACCAAGTAAATGGTAAAAGGAGTAACTTCAACATTACTTGGCTTTGTTCTCCACATTGAAGCTTTCCTCCTCTTTACATCACTAATACTGATGCCATGTGTAACCTGTACTGAGAGTTATATAATCTACTGGCCTAGATGAAACCATGTGATGCAAACAGGATCCATCCCACTCCAGATTCATAGAATTGAACCACCTCAACCTTTCATAACAATCACATAGAACTGCAGCTGTGCGCTACTGCACATGTTCTTGTTATGAATGGTAGTAGATGTGGTCCTTGGGTCTTTACTTCATACTGTAGCCACACTCTACTCATGATGTATTGAATCAATGAAAACTTGCATGGTTCAGATCACAGGAAGGGGTAGAGTAGAGATGAAAATGTTCAATGTGAAACCCGTAGCAGCCGGATTGTGTGGAGTCAATAAAACGACAAATACTAAATGGTAAATGAGAAATATACACATTGCTTATCTGTCTCTGTGTAGTAATTTTCATTCTGTTCAACTGTCCTTCAAATTTTCTCTTTTGCAAGAAAAGGAACACATGGCTTCAATATTCACTTCTGTTCTGCAGTCATCCCTCCTAAAATAAAAGTTAAGCATTGCATTGTTATTATGATAATACATACAATAAACCTTGCTCCAAACCATTTGATGCAAAGCAAATCCACCTCCCACCCACAGCTGTGCTCCTTCTAGAGCATGCATGTCAAACTCCAGTCCTCGAGGGTCCCAAACAGGCCAGGTTTTCAGTAGGGATATCCTGAAAACCTGGCCTGTTTGCTGCCCTCGAGGACTGGAGTTTGACATCCTTGTTCTTGAGCTTCTACCACGCAAGTCATCCATGTGAGTGACACTGTACTGCAGTCCTGGTCTGCACACAATCTACTGAATCAATGACATCACACTGTAAAGGCAATCTACAAGATGTATTAGTTGTCCACACTTCCGAAATGTTACTTTTATGTCCAAATCACTTATTCCCATGACCTGATATTTGTATTTGTTATTTATAGGATTTTCACATGTATTACTACTGTGAAACGCTATATACATTAATAGTGCTATATAAATAAATACATACACATTTATATATAATAATAATAACAGCATGTTCTTTTAAAGCGCTGCTAGTTTTACGTAGCGCTATACAGAGACATTTTGCAGACACAAGTCCCTGCCCCATAGAGCTTACAATCTATGACATTGGTGCCTGAGGCACAGAGGATATGAAGTGACTTGCCCAAGGTCACACACACACAAATATATATACATAAATATATACATATATACACACACACACACACACACACACACACACACACATATATATGAAAACTAACACAGAAAAAAAGAATCCCCTGAATAGCACTCTAACATACACAAATTGTATCAATAAAGGTTTATTAATCACATACACATAAATGGTTAAAATGAGGAGCAGTGGTGACCTACAAAGCTGTTATAAACTGAACCTTAAGGTGTGGGGAAAAATGCTACACTGCAGTAATAAGTACAAAGTATGTAAATAAAGTGTAGAGGCAAGAAATATATGGAAATGAGAACACTCAGACCGGCCGGTCAAGTACTACCTAAGTTGAAGCCCCCTGTGTGAAGTGCTTGTATGAAACTAGTGTATAACTAACAAGCAAATGCTTGTCCGGGGGCTTAACATATAGACAGTTGATAGATGTATTTGAAGTTGCATATTCTGTGCCGTGGATTAATCAGTATACTGAAAGCAACTGAAGATGGTACAGTAGCTGTGATAGGTTGGCCTCATAGCTCCTCCTTCAATGGAGGACTCGGCTCACAGAGCACTTAAATCCCTAAATGCCCACAGAAAAAAATAAGCATGCAGTACTTAAAGTGAAAGTAAAATGAGAAATGAAATAAAATAAACACACACATTGAAAAATCACTCACCCGACTGAGAGCGCCTTCTACAGAGCGCTGTACCACTGCTCAGCTAGCAGCTAAAACTGTCTCATTTTCCCACCATTGAAGTTTACACATGTCCACGCCCCACTCTAACAAGACGCTGTGTACGGAAGCTCGCAGGAGACAAACTAGTGAGAGAAGGTGTAGCTGCTAGCCACACTCCACGAGGTGCATTGTGGGAAATGTAGTTCTTTGCCTTTTAGCTTCTCTGACTGGTTACTGATCACGTGATGTCACTAGGGGCGGGATTAGTGTGTTGCAATGTAACGGCCCGGCTGTATGATTGTCACAGAAGGGGGGAGCCTGAGAATGTCACGGATTTAATTACACATGTAATGATGTAATAACACAGCCATGAACTAAGTCAGTATACATATGGTCATGTGATATTTATAATGCATTTATTAACATTATTGTGTGGATTTGGGCTGAATTAAACTTGTATGGGATTGTCACTTTAATATCACAGTACCACTACTGTTTTAACATTTATAATGACCTCCTGATTACAGATTATTAGGGACAGACTTAAAAAGGCCTGTGTAAATATTTATTATAGAGTGGCCTCTTTACTTTATAATATCAGGGAGTATCAGACAGGCCTGTGTTTATTTTTAATATACATTAGGGTGACCTGACTCCAGATTATTGGCCTTTCCCTCTGACAAATGCATATTTTCCTATACTGTGTTAATTTTGTTAGAACAAAATAAATATTCATGCGCTAAATGACAGTACCAGTGTGAGTCCCAATAAGAAGTAGTGAGGTAAAAAACCATGGTACCAGCAACATATGTAACTGATGGGGAGGGTGCTAAAATATATGGAGTGTGGCGTCCTGATTGCTAAATGAGGTGTATTATATCATAAGTGCATATAACAATATCCCTCATAGCAATCTATTAAGAACCAACAAGAACTAGGTAGCACAATAATCAGTGCTGCAGTTATAGCCTAATAATAAATATATATATATATATATATATATATATATATATATATATATATATATATATATATATATATATATACAGTGTTCGACAAACCTATACATTTGCTCGCCCCGGGCGAGTGGATTTAACCCCCGGGCGAGTAAATATTGGCCCAAGCAGCACACGTTTGGTACTAGGTGGCGAGTAGATTTTTTAGTGTGGCGAGTAGATTTTTTGGTGATTTGTCAACCACTGTATATATATATATATATATATATACTGCTGCGGCCAAGTTTATTCGAGCATTTGCCCGTTCTTGGCCGCAGCAGTAGCCTGGCGCGCGCCCGAGAGTGACGGGCGCGCGCCGAAGCAGCGGAAGAGCGCCCTCCGATCGGGGCGCTCTCCCTACCGCTGCCGGGTCCGCCGGGTCCCCCGGAACCCCCTGCCGCTGTCCCGCGATCGCGGGACACCAGGGCTCCCTCGGGGAGCCCCTGGACGCGCGTGCAGGGGGCGCACGCTTCCGAAGACACGTGACCGCGCGTCTATGACGCGCGGCACGCCGAGGGGCGGCCACTAGCAAGCCGGGAAATCTCCCGGCTTGCGGTACCGGCCACACTCGAATAAAGTGTGTCGGTACTATATATATATATATATATATATATATATGTAACCCATATTCCCCCACCCAATCGCAGATAGGGTGCATGTGAGGGGAGCTATATGTATTACCCAGTGTGGTGCTTTACCTGTGAGGCTCACAGGAGGCCTGAGCCTCTGCCAATAAGAGCCTGGGGTGTATCCTCCTGAACAATACTATATGGTGCAGCGCCTCCACCTGTGATGGCTCCAAGCAGAGCGGGAGTTGTTCCTCACAGGACAATAATATAATATCACGCACACAGCATATAAAAGAACAGTGACTTTTCTAACAGTAACATAACTATGCATGTCATACATTAAGTGTCTCTCTTCTAGGAGACACAGTAACTCACGTGTCTCGCAGGATGCAACCCCTCACCGTGTACCCACACCATGTCCAACTCCCCACACCACAACCCCACCCCCAAAGTAAGGTATGTGTGTGTGTGACTGCACAGCCACTATGTACTGATTTATAGTTGGTGCACTTATGGATGTTACCTGCCGAGCGCTCCAGCGCTAGGACCTGCAAACAGACTTCGCAAAGGATCCGACGGTGAAGATACGTCAGGGTTACCTTCCAGGGCGATCCCACCCGGTTGGTTGCTGCTGTGCTTGAAGAGGTCTGATCCTAAACCTCTGTAATGGTGCTGCGACAGTCTCTGCTTCCTTCACTTCTCTCTCTCTCTAAAGTGACAGGTTCCTGTACTAGGGCCTGTCCCTGTGACCACCCACCCTCACTAGTGGGAAGTCAGGGCCTCAACTCTAGCCTGGGGATTTCTGGCCTAGGGCAGAATCTCGCAGCTCTCTGCCCACCTTCTTTCCCCCTTTGTCCCCTAAGTCTCACTCACTCACGTGCTTCCCAGTCTGCTTCCTGACTGCACAAAACAATGTATCAAATTCCCTGCTGCAGAGAATCTGCAAGTCTCAGTGGCTGGTTGGTTGCAGGTGACAGGGAACATAGGGCATTCACCAGAGGCTGCTGGGGGATGTAGTCCACTCAGAACCTCTTTCCTATGGGGACTGTGTGCGCGGTCTCTACTGCACCTGTGCAAAGCTGTAGTGGCCACCGCTACACATAACTGCACCTGCGCAACCTACCAGATCTCCTGTACACTTGTAATGGCCACCACTACCCTTGCCAACCTCTGCGTATTGCGCGAACCTCGCACCAAACACAACATGGCCGCTGTGGCTATCTGCGCATGCTCGAGCATCAGGGCCCCCGACGGCGCCGGCACAGATAGCGGCGCCAACTGGGAAAAGTCGCCATCCCCTTCCCCCACTGCCACAGGGGTAAGGCAAGGGGCAAAGGAACATCAGGGAAGCCGGGAGTGGCCCCCTTACATATATATATATATATATATTGTGGTTGACAAATCACCCAAAAATCTACTCGCTGAACAAAAAAATCTACTCATCACCTAGCCCCGCCCCAGGCCCGCTTTAAAAAAAATTGAATAAATTCCTAGTAAGAACAACATTCGTTTTTGACATGTTTATTTATTGTATTACATTATACTACAATTAGTCCTTGTTAAGAGTGTGTGTGTGACACAGAGAGAGTGTACGTGTGTGTGTGACACAGAGAGTGTGTGAGACACAGAGAGTGTGTGAGACACAGAGAGTGTGTGAGACACAGAGAGTGTGTGAGATAGGGTGAGGCAGAGGGTGACAGGGTGAGGCAGAGGGTGACAGGGTGAGACAGAGAATGACAGGGTGATACCGAGAGATACAGAGGTTGACAGGGAGAAAATGGGTGACATGGTGTGACACAGGGTGACAGGGTGAGACAGAGGGTGACAGGGTGAGACAGAGGGTGACAGGGGGAAACAGAGGGTGACAGAAAGTGAGACAGAGGGTGACAGAAAGTGAGACAGAGGGCGACAGAAAGTGAGACAGAGGGAAACAGGGTGGGTGACACACACACACACACACACACACACACACACACACACACACACACACACACACACACACACACACACACACACACACACACACTCTCCCTCTTACACACACACTCTCTCTCTCCCTCTCACACACACACACACAGACAGACATCAAACCCCTCCCCTCTGCGAGAGCGAGGGTCCGCCCTCACAAATTCCTCTATGCCTCTTATCAGCGGTGCAGACAGGAGATGAAATACAGCAGTGACCGCACGACCCTTCTTTTGGCGATGTTACATATATATACTGATAATAGTAAAAAGCAGAACAAATAATATAAAAAGGCAATTGCTTGCTTGGGAAGTAGCTTCTGCTGGGCCCAATTTGAGGAATCCCTTGTCAGTAGGGCCGCCAGCAGAAATCTTGGGGTCCAGGACAAATGCAAGGATCAGGCCCCCCTCCCTACCCCATAGCACACCTACCATGACATTTTTTTTAGGGCACAACTTTTACTCAAATGGTAGTGTTGCAAGGCCTATTTCACACCTCGCAAACCCCCCCATTTTACACTTTTTTATATTTTTATATATATATAAAAAGAGAGAGAGAGAGAGAGAGAGACAATCAAGTGGTTTCTTCTTCTCTTAGCCAAAGACGTACTACTCTATGTTCCTTTTCTCATTCTCCTATTTTTGTACCTTGGTATAATTGTATATACATACTTCACAGCATATGTTCCACCAAAGTAACTACGTCAGCGATGACAGCGACCAACAGTGGCACTACTGTGTTTAGGGTTCTACAGTGCACAGCCACCCTACACTACCCATCTGGTATTTCCACAGCCCAGATAGTTGAACAAACTGGCTGCGGTCCATATTACCTCTGACTCCAGCAATGCTTGGACAGTTTCCCCTATCTCTTTCTGCTCAATTTATTGGATACATAGCTTTGGATATATTTCAGCATTCTATGACACTCAGGATAGCGCTCATGATGTCATCAACAACCAGGGGACTCCCAATAGTTGCTATTATGTGATCAATTTTTACTGCACGCAGTCCTGAGTATACTATCAGCTTTGCCACAGTTGAGAGTCTGGCACATTTCTCTGCTGTACAAATGTGTCAGAGAACACATCCAGGCATTCAGTATACATCCCAGTTAGGCAGCGCTTATAGTAAGTGCGACGCGACGGGAGTAACGCTGGCGACTCAAAATTTGGAGCTGGGGAAATCAGATTTTTCAGAGGCTGTCGCCACATGTGACAGCCTCTGAACCAATCAATGCCCATGTCGCCAGCGACATCCCCGAAAGTTAAATTATAACTTTCGCAGGTGACGTCACCCGTCACTTCGCCAGTCGCGTTGCTGGCACTATAAGCATGACCTAGGGGAGGGCCCAGGAGACTCCCATACAACTCTGGAGAGTTTCTCTTAATTAAGGTAACTTTCCACTATGTGTCCTGTTCACAGCAATGCAGTACTAACTACATTTAAGCATGTCTGTAAGATACAAAAGTTAACCCATCATGCACCTTGGCCTAGGGAGGATTTGTTCCTATAAAGTACACCCAGTTTGGCAATGATTTTGGATGTCAGATTATCAATATGCAACTCAAATTTTAAATGGGAGTGAAACCAAATGCCAAGATATTTAAAATTAGTGACACTTTAGTTGGCTTCAATTAATTACTGCATTTATAAAATTCTGCAGAGCATCTAGTAACCTTGTAATATTAAGAGATGGCAGCCTTGGTATGTTATGCCTCTTTTTTCCTGTACACCGCAAAGGATTTTGTGGCCTATTCTAGTAACTCTGAAGTGAGGCAAACCACTTCTAAATAGCTCTCTTTATGTGAATTGGCCTACTTTGCTATGCTGTAAGCCAGGCCTGCACAGTTCCAGTCCTCGAGAGCCGCAAACAGGCCAGGTTTTCAGGATACCCTAACTTCTTTCACTGCAGCCATTGTAATCAGACACTGCTAATGGAGGGTATGATACATTCTCTACCACTGAAAGAATATACATCTCAGTGGTAGACGGCTGATAAGAAGCTGTTTCAGTCTGGTTCTGCCAATTCGATCGGTTTAAAAAATCCTCCATTTTCAGGTCTATGTATGTTGATCTGATTTCTTAGGCTTTCAAGACGTTATAGCAGTCCTGTTTTTAGTGCTCATTCTCTCCCCCTTTATCTCTCAACTTTTCTCTCTCCCTTTATCACTCACTCCCCCTTTATCTCCTTCTATATGACCCTTGCCTCACTTCCCCTGACTCAAACTAATCAATCTTTAATCACCTCTCTCTACCTCTTCTCCCTCTCCCACTCCCTTCTCGCTCCCTTGTCTCTCACTCTCCCTTCTCTCCATTTTTTCACTCGGACTCCCACTGGTATTAGTATCTCAGATTTATTTTGATTTTTGGTGTGCAACATTTTTCCACATTACATAGCACTTGTGAGCAAGACATCCAGTCCAGCCACTGCTGATGGGACACTGTTCTTTCACTGATCGCTATATCTGAGCTATTGGGAAACAATTTTAAACACTATTACATTCTCTGCTCTTTCTCTCAGCTGCTATCTCGGTCATTGTGCCCAGCATATGGCGTCATCAGGCATATTAATGCTTCCAACATCCCAGGAGAAAATGGTTATATTGTTTTGAACAAGGGGCCTATTTCTGATGACTTATTCCTGCATTAGTAATATGTGTCATATATCTTGGCTCAATCAGAGGCTTGGTTGAAAACTGAGCCCCTGATGGAACCACATGTGCTTAAGGTGGGATATCCTGAAAACCTGACCTGTTGGACAGGCTTGAGTACTGGAGTTGAGAACCCCTGTTCAAACATTTATCTTCCTACCAGTACATAGGTAATTTCAAGAAATTAAACAAAAAAAGGTAGAAAAACTTTAAACAGCAAAATAACCATACAGTAACTTGTAAACCTTGAGAAATGCATCTTAATAGGGTCATGTCACACTGAAAATATAGTATTCCCAGGTTTAACCCTTGCATTCATCAGCCAGATATGTTGAGTCTTTAAGTTGCATTCATTGTTTTGAAATAGACTTGGTATTTTATGTCTCTTTTTTCCTGTACACCGTAAAGGATTTTGCGGCCTAGTCTAGAAACTCTGAAGTGAGACAAATCACTTCGAAAGAGCACTCTAGATGCGAATTGGCATGGTTTGCTATGCTGCAAGCCCTTCTCGCATGTCCAATCTGTATCTAAAAAGGCTTTGTACGAAGCTGTTTCAGTCTGGTTCTGCCAATTCGATCGGTTTTAAAAAATCCTTCATTTTCAGTGTATGTTGATCTGATTTCTTAGGCTTTAAAAACATTAAAGCAGTCCTGTTTTAAGAGCTCATTCTCTCCCCCTTTCTCTCTCCCTTTATCACTCACTCCCCCTTTATCTCTCTCGATATGACCCTTGCCTTACTTCCCCGACTAAAACTGCCCCCTCTTTAAACACCACTCTTTACCTCTGCTCTCTCTCCCTCTCCCTTCTCTCTCCCTCTCCCTTCTCTCTCATTTTCCCTTCTATCTCACATTCCCTTCTCTCTCACTTTCCCTTCTCTCCATTTTTTCACCCTGACTCCCACTCTATTTCTTTCACTCAACCCGTCTCTTGCTCTCACACATACTGCACCGACACACTTTATTAGAGCAAATACACGGTATGTACCTGGCAGATACCTGGAATGCGCCGCTCCTCACCTCTGACAAGCCCCGTTGCATTTGCCTTCCCAGCCTGGGTTCATGCCTGGCTGATGGGCGGCTGATCTGTTAAATGATAATGATTAGGATTTAATAGGCTGCAATGCTTCGCGTGTCTGCCAGATGGCATAAATTCATGAATTGTAATGCAGTATATATATATATACTGTGCAGTATTGCAGCCAGCGGGAATAAAATGCTTCAATCCCTGCCTGGAAAATAACTCAATGCACTCGGGCAGAAAACAGTCACAAACCTCAATACACCCGGGTATACCCGAATTCGTGGGGCTAGCCAAGCTCGAATAAAGTGTGTCGCCAGTGTACTCCCAAAGAGTAACCCTAGAAAATACAAGAGATATCTAGAAATCTAATTGCAAGGTAATAAGTCACATTAAGTGAAATGCACAATGGAATAGTCCCCCCCTTTTTTAAAAAAAACGGTAGATTCCTTACATTTTAGCTATTTGCACTTCTATATTTGTAACACTGGTAATTGCTATAATAACACTGTTACTTTTTTTTAGTTTGTACATGCACACACACAATTAAATGACCTACTGTATCTCAGTACCTCAGATAGACACAGACACACACACACGCCTATGCAGTAAGCGTTCATAAGCCACTTATCAAGCACTTAATGCCTACTGCTATTCAGTAAGCAGTGATAGTGGGTGATAAGGCGGGAAGGTTGGAAGAGATCACGTGCCACTACATGGGTATTCTGAAGTATACACAGCGTGAAGTGTTCGAATAAAGGCCGCTGCTGCTGCAGCTGTACATTCATATGTGCAATAATGAAAGAAAAATCAATGGCGTCTATCCTCATACAATGAGTTTTGGATTCAAATAAGGCATTTCATAGCACAAGGAGAAAAACATATTAGTTAGTAATTTTGCATTTAAAATGGGAAATGCTCAATAATATAATAATATAATTTATAATAATATAATATAGGTCCCTGCCCCATGGAGCTTACAATCTATGTTTTTGGTGCCTGAGGCACAGGGAGATAAAGTGACTTGCCCAAGGTCACAAGGATCTGACACCAGGAATTGAACCAGGCCCCAGGCTTCAAACTCTCAGTGCCACTCAGTGTCTTTTACTCACTGAGCCACTCCCTCTCCACAAGAGTGCAAGAGTGCAAGAGTGCAAGAGAGCAAGAAAGCAAGAAAGAAAGAAAGCAACTGTCTATACTTCCTAATGTGTGGATTCAGAACCACAAACATGAAAAAATATATAATTAAGCAATAATTAAGAGCGGAGAGAAAAATACTAAAATAATTCAGTCAATTCATAGTGAATTAAAAGAAATTAGAGAATTAGTACATGTAAAATATTTTTATTTGTTAAGAATAGATTGATTTAAGATGACACACACACATACACACACACACACACACACACACACACAATTAAATGACATATCCCTGGACCTCAGACACACACACTGACATTACAATAAGCAGAATAGATACATTTAGTTTTTGTTACAATTTGTCTCACTCCCAGTTGTAAGACATCAATCATTGTAAACTCTTGAACTCCAGGATGAGTTTGCAGCAAAGCTTCATGGGCACTGTAGTTTTTTTGTCTGCTACAAATTCTCTAATTGGTCACTGATCATGTGATGTCAGATGGGCCTGGGCTTTAATTCAAAGTGTTTAACCGAGTGGTGTGTGTCTCAAATACAGTAAGTTGCTTTATTTTTTTATCTCTGGGAATCTTCTGTGATTAAAGAGGGTCTGTTACTGAAAAAGCACAAACCTGCTGATTACTTTCTGTTTAATAGAGAAATATTCATAAGGTATCAGTGTTTATTTGAGATGTGTCTGTACCTGAAAGGCTCAACCACCCCTGTTTGTGGGGCTCTTGTGTATGAAATAGCCCAGAGCAACTACCCCTAGAGATAATATACACACATACACACCCACATACTGTAATGTGTGTGTGTGTGTGTGTGTGTGTGTGTGTGTGTGTGTGTGTGTGTGTGTGTGTGTGTGTGTGTGTATATATATCCACTTTTTATTGTCTCTATAAGAGTTCTGATAAAGATTGTAAATACTGTAAATGTTTATCAGTTGATCAAAAAAGATTTGATCAGAAGAGTTGCCCTGTAAATTATCTATTCAGAGCAGCAATACCAGTATATATGTTAGACAGTGATTGTGGTTTGAATGGTGAATTTTGCAAGTATCTATCTGCGAGTTAATAACATACAAAACATTTACAGACCTGCTGTTATTACTCTGTGAGTTATGATATGATCTCAAACTGTGATTTTTGCCAACATTTGTTTGCTAGCTAGCCACATACAAATCAATTACAGACCTGCTGTTATTACTCTGAGAGTCATGATATGATGATATATGGCAATAGATTCAAATAATCCTCATCCTATTTACATATCAGCCACAAAAAGGGATTTTTAATAATGTATATGTGTTTTTAATTATCTATGTAGAATTAATAAAATGTTATTATTTTCTGATATCCGCAGTGATTCTGGCCAACCTGACAGATCTGCAGTAATATACTGCAAGACCAATTTGTTTGCTAGCTAGCCACATACAAATCAATTACAGACCTGCTGTTATTACTCTGAGAGTCATGATATGATGATATATGGCAATAGATCCAAATAATCCTCATCCTATTTACATATCAGCCACAAAAAGGGATTTTTAATAATGTATATGTGTTTTTAATTATCTATGTAGAATTAATAAAATGTTATTATTTTCTGATATCCGCAGTGATTCTGGCCAACCTGACAGATCTGCAGTAATATACTGCAAGACCAATTTGTTTGCTAGCTAGCCACATGCAAATCAATTACAGACCTGCTGTTATTACTCTGAGAGTCATGATATGATGATATATGGCAATAGATTCAAATAATCCTCATCCTATTTACATATCAGCCACAAAAAGGGATTTTTAATAATGTATATGTGTTTTTAATTATCTATGTAGAATTAATAAAATTTTATTATTTTCTGATATCCGCAGTGATTCTGGCCAACCTGACAGATCTGCAGTAATATACTGCAAGACCAATTTGTTTGCTAGCTAGCCACATACAAATCAATTACAGACCTGCTGTTATTACTCTGAGAGTCATGATATGATGATATATGGCAATAGATCCAAATAATCCTCATCCTATTTACATATCAGCCACAAAAAGGGATTTTTAATCATGTATATGTGTTTTTAATTATCTATGTAGAATTAATAAAATTTTATTATTTTCTGATATCCGCAGTGATTCTGGCCAACCTGACAGATCTGCAGTAATATACTGCAAGACCAATTTGTTTGCTAGCTAGCCACATACAAATCAATTACAGACCTGCTGTTATTACTCTGAGAGTCATGATATGATGATATATGGCAATAGATCCAAATAATCCTCATCCTATTTACATATCAACCACAAAAAGGGATTTTTAATCATGTATATGTGTTTTTAATTATCTATGTAGAATTAATAAAATTTTATTATTTTCTGATATCCGCAGTGATTCTGGCCAACCTGACAGATCTGCAGTAATATACTGCAAGACCAATTGTTGTCTACCTTTACCATACGAATGACAATAGAGTGCTGTATATAAGGGGAACTCTTCTGATCAAATCTTTTTTGATCAACTCTGATAAACATTATATCTATACCCCTTGAGCACCTGTCGTTTGATCCTATATACCTATTCATAACGGTGATTGCGGTCACATTCACGTACTTTAAATACTGTACATGTTAATTTTTCTTTGGTTTGAAATATGGTATTCATTGGTTTATCATCAACCAGCCCTGTTTGTGGGTGGCTCTTTGCATAGTTCTGTGTATTCTCTGTGTTTTTTCTGTTAAGTTTGCTGAGTAACCTTGTGATATAAAGAGATGGCAGCCTTAGTTTGTTATGCCTCTTTTTTTCCCTGTAAACCTCAATGGCTTTTGCGGCCTATCCTAGCCACTCTGAAGTGAGACAAACCGCTTCTAAAGAGTACTCTAGATGCAAATGTAAATAAAAAGTATAATAGAATTTGAACAAATGGCTGCTCAACTCAAGTCCTTAAGCCACGAAACATGTCTGAATTTCAGGATTTTCCAGTTTCAGCACAAGTGGCTCAAACAGAGGCTTGTTTGAAGACAGAGACCCTGATTGAGCCACCTGTGCTGAAGCAGGGACTGATTAAAGCATCTGTGTTGAAGCTTGGATATCCTGAACACCTGACCTCCCTTCTCTCTCTCCCTTTCCCTTCTCTCTCTTTCCATTCTCAACCTCTCCCTCTCCCTTCTCTCTCTCTCTCCCTCTCCCTTCTCTCTCTCTCTCCCTCTCCCTTCTCTCTCTCTCTCCCTCTCCCTTCTCTCTCTCCCCCTCCCTTCTCTCTCCCTCTCCCTTATAACTCCCTCGTCATTCCCTCTCACTCTCCCTTCTCTCTCTCAACCATTCCTTTCTCTCTCACCCTCTTCCTTCTCTCTGTCTCTCCCTCTCTCTTCTCTCTCTCGCCCTTCTCTCTCCTCTCTCCCTCTCCTCTCTCCCTCTCCCTTCTCTCTCCCTCTCCCTTCTCTCTCCATTTTCCTTGTCACTCCCTCATCACTCTCTCTCTCTCCCTTCTCTCTCTCTCTCTCTCTCTCTCTCTCTCTCTCTCTCTCTCTCTCTCTCTCCCTTCTCCATCTTCCTTCTTCTCCATCTCCCTTCTCTCTACATCTACCTTCTCTCTCTCCGTATCCCTTCTCTCTCTCCCTATCCCTTCTCTCTCTCCCTATCCCTTCTCTCTCTCCCTCTTCCTTCTCTCTCCCTATCCCTTGTCGCTCCCTCTCCCTTGTTTCTACCTCTCCCTTGTCTCTCCATTCTCTCTCCCTCTTCCTTCTCTCTCCCTCTTCCTTCTCTCTCCCTCTTCCTTCTCTCTCCCTCTTCCTTCTCTCTCCCTCTTCCTTCTCTCTCCCTCTTCCTTCTCTCTCCCTCTTCCTTCTCTCTCCCTCTTCCTTCTCTCTCCCTCTTCCTTCTCTCTCCATCTTCCTTCTCTCTCCCTCTTCCTTCTCTCTCCCTTTTCCTTTCCCCTCCCTTTTCCTTCTCTCTCCCTCTCCCTTCTCTCTCCCTCCTCTCTTCCTTGTCACCCCCTTCTCTCTCCCTATCCCTTCTCTCTCCCTTTCCTTGTCTCTCCCTCTCCCTTGTCTCTCCATTCTCTCTCCCTTTCGTTCTCTCTCCCTTTTCCTTCTCTCTCCCTTTCTTTCTCTCTCCCTTTTCTTTCTCTCTCCTTTCTCTCTCCCTTCTCTCTCCCTTTTCTCACTCCCTTCTCTATCCCTCTGCCTTCTCTCTCCCTTCTCTCTCCCTCTTCCTTCTCTCTCCCTCTTCCTTCTCTCTCCCTCTTCCTTCTCTCTCCCTCTTCCTTCTCTCTCCCTTTCCAATCTCTCTCCCTTTTCCTTGTCTCTCCATTCTCTCCCTTTTCCTTTCCCCTCCCCTTTCCTTCGCTCTCCCTCTCCCTTCTCTCTCTCTCCACTCCCTTCTCTCTCTCTCTCCCCCTCCCTTCTCTCTCCCTCTCCCTTATAACTCCCTCATCATTCCCTCTACCTCTCTCTCTCCCTCTCCCTTCTCTCTCTCTCCCTTTCCCTTCTCTCTCACCCTCTTCCTTCTGTCTGTCTCTCCCTCTCCCTTCTCTCTCTCTCCCTTCTCTCTCTCCTCTCTCCTTCTCCCTTCTCTCTCCCTCTCCCTTCTCTCTCCCTTTTCCTTGTCACTCCCTCATCACTCTCTTTCTCTCCCTTCTCTCTCTCTCTCCCTTCTCTCTCTCCCTCTTCCTTCTCTCTCCCTATCCCTTGTCGCTCACTCTCCCTTGTTTCTACCTCTCCCTTGTCTCTCCATTCTCTCTCCCTCTTCCTTCTCTCTCCCTCTTCCTTCTCTCTCCCTCTTCCTTCTCTCTCCCTCTTCCTTCTCTCTCCCTCTTCCTTCTCTCTCCCTCTTCCTTCTCTCTCCCTTTTCCTTTCCCCTCCCTTTTCCTTCTCTCTCCTTCTCTCTCCCTTCTCTCTCCCTCCTCTCTCCCGTGTCACTCCATTCTCTCTCCCTCTCCCTTCTCTCTCCCTATCCCTTCTCTCTCCCTTTCCTTGTCGCTCCCTCTCCCTTGTTTCTACCTCTCCCTTGTCTCTCCATTCTCTCTTCCTTTTCCTTCTCTCTCCCTTTTCCTTCTATCTCCCTTTCCTTCTCTCTCCCCTTTCCTTCTCTCTCCCTTTCCCTTCTCTCTCCCTTTTCTTTCTCTCTCCCTTCTCCATATCCACATTTATTGACTATAAGAGTTCTGATAAAGATTGTAAGTACTGTAACTTGTAATGTTTATGTGGTTTTAAATATGGTATTCATTGGTTTATCATCAACCAGCCCTGTTTGTGGGGCTCATGTGTATGAAATTCCCCAGAGCACCTACCCCCTTTATTGTCTCCATAAGAGTTCTGTTAAAGATTGTAAATACTGTGAATGTTAATGTTTCTGTGGTTTGAAATTTGGTATTCATTGGTTTATCATCAACCAGTTCTGTTTGTGGGTGGCTCTTTGCATTGTTCTGTGTATTCTCTGTGTTTTTCTGTTATGTTTGCTGAGTAACCTTGTGATATAAAGAGATGGCAGCCTTGGTTTGTTATGCCTCTTTTTTCCTGTACACTGCAAAAGATTTTGCGGCCTATTCTAATCACTCTTAAGTGAGACAAACCGCTTCTAAAGAGCACTCTAGATGCAAATGTAAATAATAGGTATCATAGAATTTGAACACATGGCTGCTCAACTCAAGTCCTTAATCCCCCAAACTGGTCTGAATTTGAGGATTTTACAGCTTCAGCACAATTTTACAGCTTCAGCACAAGTGGCTCAAACAGAGGCTTGTTTGAAGACAGAGACCCTGATTGAGCCACCTGTGCTGAAGCAGGGACTGATTAAAGCATCTGTGTTGAAGCTTGGATATCCTGAACACCTGACCTCCCTTCTCTCTCTCTCCCTTTCCCTTCTCTCTCTCTCCCTTCTCAACCTCTCCCTCTCCCTTCTCTCTCTCTCCCTCTCCCTTCTCTCTCTCTCTCTCCCTCTCCATTCTCTCTCTCCCCCTCCCTTCTCTCTCCCTCTCCCTTTTAACTCCCTCGTCATTCCCTCTCCCTTCTCTCTCTCCCTTTCCCTTCTCACTCACCCTCTTCCTTCTCTCTCCCTCTCCCTCTCCCTTCTCTCTCTCCCTTCTCTCTCTCCTCTCTCCCTCTACCTTCTCTCTCCCTCTCCCTTCTCAATCCCTTTTCCTTGTCACTCCCTCATCACTCTCTCTCTCTCCCTTCTCTCTCTCTCCCTTCTCCATCTTCCTTCTTTCTCCATCTCCCTTCTCTCTACATCTACCTTCTCTCTCTCCGTATCCCTTCTCTCTCTCCCTATCCCTTCTCTCTCTCCCTATCCCTTCTCTCTCTCCCTCTTCCTTCTCTCTCCCTATCCCTTGTCGCTCCCTCTCCCTTGTTTCTACCTCTCCCTTGTCTCTCCATTCTCTCTCCCTCTTCCTTCCCTCTCCCTCTTCCTTCTCTCCCCATCTTCCTTCTCTCTCCATCTTCCTTCTCTCTCCATCTTCCTTCTCTCTCCATCTTCCTTCTCTCTCCCTTTCCATTCTCTCTCCCTTTTCCTTTTCCCTCCCTTTTCCTTCTCTCTCCCTTTCCCTTCTCTCTCTCTCCCTTCTCAACCTCTCCCTCTCCCTTCTCTCTCTCTCCCTCTCCCTTCTCTCTCTCTCTCTCCCTCTCCATTCTCTCTCTCCCCCTCCCTTCTCTCTCCCTCTCCCTTATAACTCCCTCGTCATTCCCTCTCCCTTCTCTCTCTCCCTTTCCCTTCTCTCTCACCCTCTTCCTTCTCTCTCCCTCTCCCTCTCCCTTCTCTCTCTCCCTTCTCTCTCTCCTCTCTCCCTCTACCTTCTCTCTCCCTCTCCCTTCTCAATCCCTTTTCCTTGTCACTTCCTCTTCACTCTCTCTCTCTCCCTTCTCTCTCTCTCCCTTCTCCATCTTCCTTCTTTCTCCATCTCCCTTCTCTCTACATCTACCTTCTCTCTCTCCGTATCCCTTCTCTCTCTCCCTATCCCTTCTCTCTCTCCCTATCCCTTCTCTCTCTCCCTCTTCCTTCTTCTCCCTATCCCTTGTCGCTCCCTCTCCCTTGTTTCTACCTCTCCCTTGTCTCTCCATTCTCTCTCCCTCTTCCTTCTCTCTCCCTCTTCCTTCTCTCCCCATCTTCCTTCTCTCTCCATCTTCCTTCTCTCTCCATCTTCCTTCTCTCTCCATCTTCCTTCTCTCTCCCTTTCCATTCTCTCTCCCTTTTCCTTTCCCCTCCCTTTTCCTTCTCTCTCCCTCTCCCTTCTCTCTCCCTCCTCTCTCCCTTGTCACCCCCTTCTATCTCCCTCTCCCTTCTCTCTCCCTATACCTTCTCTCTCCCTCTTCCTTCTCTCTCCCTCTTACTTCTCTCTCCCTTTCCATGCTCTCTCCCTTTTCCTTATCTCTCCATTCTCTCCCTTTTCCTTTCCCCTCCCCTTTCCTTCGCTCTCCCTCTCCCTTCTCTCTCTCTCTCCACTCCCTTCTCTCTCTCTCTCCCCCTCCCTTCTCTCTCCCTCTCCCTTATAACTCCCTCGTCATTCCCTCTACCTCTCTCTCTCCCTCTCCCTTCTCTCTCTCCTCTCTCCCTCTCTCTTCTCTCTCCCTCTCCATGCTCTCTCCCTTTTCCTTATCTCTCCATTCTCTCCCTTTTAGTTTCCCCTCCCCTTTCCTTCGCTCTCCCTCTCCCTTCTCTCTCTCTCCACTCCCTTCTCTCTCTCTCTCCCCCTCCCTTCTCTCTCCCTCTCCCTTATAACTCCCTCGTCATTCCCTCTACCTCTCTCTCTCCCTCTCCCTTCTCTCTCTCCCTTCTCCATCTTCCTTCTTTCTCCATCTCCCTTCTCTCTACATCTACCTTCTCTCTCTCCGTATCCCTTCTCTCTCTCCGTATCCCTTCTCTCTCTCTGTATCCCTTCTCTCTCTCCCTATCCCTTTTCTCTCTCCCTCTTCCTTCTCTCTCCCTATCCCTTGTCGCTCCCTCTGCCTTGTTTCTACCTCTCCCTTGTCTCTCCATTCTCTCTCCCTCTTCCTTCTCTCTCCATCTTCCTTCTCTCTCCATCTTCCTTCTCTCTCCATCTTTCTTCTCTCTCCCTTTCCATTCTCTCTCCCTTTTCCTTTCCGCTCCCTTTTCCTTCTCTCTCCCTCTCCCTTCTCTCTCCCTCCTCTCTCCCTTGTCACCCCCTCCTCTCTCCCTCTCCCTTCTCTCTCCCTATCCCTTCTCTCTCCCTTTCCTTGTCTCTCCCTCTCCCTTGTCTCTCCATTCTCTCTCCCTTTTCCTTCCCTCTCCCTTTCCTTCTCTCTCCCTTTTCCTTCTCTCTCCCTTTTCCTTCTCTCTCCTTTTCCCTTCTCTCTCCCTTTTCTTTCTCTCTCCCTTTTCTCACTCCCTTCTCTATCCCTCTGCCTTTCTCTCCCTTCTCTCTCCCTATCCCTTCTCTCTCCCTCTTCCTTCTCTCTCCCTCTTCCGTCTCTCTCCCTTTCCATGCTATCTCCCTTTTCCTTATCTCTCCATTCTCTCCCTTTTCCTTTCCCCTACCCTTTCCTTCGCTCTCCCTCTCCCTTCTCTCTCTCTCCACTCCCTTCTCTCTCTCCCCCTCCCTTCTCTCTCCCTCTCCCTTATAACTCCCTCGTCATTCCCTCTCCCTCTCCCTTCTCTCTCTCAACCATTCCTTTCTCTCTCACCCTCTTCCTTCTCTCTGTCTCTCCCTCTCTCTTCTCTCTCTCCCTTCTCTCTCCTCTCTCCCTCTCCCTTCTCTCTCACTCTCCCTTCTCTCTCCATTTCCCTTGTCACTCCCTCATCTCTCTCTCTCTCTCTCTCTCTCTCTCTCTCTCTCTCTCTCTCTCCCTTCTCCATCTTCCTTCTTCTCCATCTCCCTTCTCTCTACATCTACCTTCTCTCTCTCCGTATCCCTTCTCTCTCTCCCTCTTCCTTCTCTCTCTCCCTCTTCCTTCTCTCTCTCCCTCTTCCTTCTCTCTCTCCCTCTTCCTTCTCTCTCCCTCTTCCTTCTCTCTCCCTATCCCTTGTCGCTCCCTCTCCCTTGTTTCTACCTCTCCCTTGTCTCTCCATTCTCTCTCCCTCTTCCTTCTCTCTCCCTCTTCCTTCTCTCTCCCTCTTCCTTCTCTCTCCCTCTTCCTTCCCTCTCCCTCTCCCTTCTCTCTCTCCCTTCTCTCTCTCCTCTCTCCCTCTACCTTCTCTCTCCCTCTCCCTTCTCAATCCCTTTTCCTTGTCACTCCCTCATCACTCTCTCTCTCTCCCTTCTCTCTCTCTCCCTTCTCCATCTTCCTTCTTTCTCCATCTCCCTTCTCTCTACATCTACCTTCTCTCTCTCCCTATCCCTTCTCTCTCTCCCTATCCCTTCTCTCTCTCCCTATCCCTTCTCTCTCTCCCTTTTCCTTCTCTCTCCCTATCCCTTGTCGCTCCCTCTCCCTTGTTTATACCACTCCCTTGTCTCTCCATTCTCTCTCCCTCTTCCTTCCCTCTCCCTCTTCCTTCTCTCCCCATCTTCCTTCTCTCTCCATCTTCCTTCTCTCTCCATCTTCCTTCTCTCTCCATCTTCCTTCTCTCTCCCTTTCCATTCTCTCTCCCTTTTCCTTTTCCCTCCCTTTTCCTTCTCTCTCCCTCTCCCTTCTCTCTCCCTCCTCTCTCCCTTGTCACCCCCTTCTATCTCCCTCTCCCTTCTCTCTCCCTATACCTTCTCTCTCCCTCTTCCTTCTCTCTCCCTCTTACTTCTCTCTCCCTTTCCATGCTCTCTCCCTTTTCCTTATCTTTCCATTCTCTCCCTTTTCCTTTCCCCTCCCCTTTCCTTCGCTCTCCCTCTCCCTTCTCTCTCTCTCTCCACTCCCTTCTCTCTCTCTCTCCCCCTCCCTTCTCTCTCCCTCTCCCTTATAACTCCCTCGTCATTCCCTCTACCTCTCTCTCTCCCTCTCCCTTCTCTCACTCTCCCTTCTCTCTCTCCTCTCTCCCTCTCCCTTCTCTCTCCCTCTCCATGCTCTCTCCCTTTTCCTTATCTCTCCATTCTCTCCCTTTTCCTTTCCCCTCCCCTTTCCTTCGCTCTCCCTCTCCCTTCTCTCTCTCTCCACTCCCTTCTCTCTCTCTCCCCCTCCCTTCTCTCTCCCTCTCCCTTATAACTCCCTCGTCATTCCCTCTACCTCTCTCTCTCCCTCTCCCTTCTCTCTCTCCCTTCTCTCTCTCTCCCTTTCCCTTCTCTCTCACCCTCTTCCTTCTCTCTGTCTCTCCCTCTCCCTTCTCTCTCTCTCCCTTCTCTCTCTCCTCTCTCCCTCTCCCTTCTCTCTCCCTTCTCTCTCCCTTTTCCTTGTCACTCCCTCATCACTCTCTCTCTCTCCCTCTCTCTCTCTCTCTCCCTTCTCTCTCTCTCCCTTCTCCATCTTCCTTCTTTCTCCATCTCCCTTCTCTCTACATCTACCTTCTCTCTCTCCGTATCCCTTCTCTCTCTCCGTATCCCTTCTCTCTCTCCGTATCCCTTCTCTCTCTCCATATCCCTTCTCTCTCTCCGTATCCCTTTTCTCTCTCCCTATTCCTTCTCTCTCCCTATCCCTTGTCGCTCCCTCTGCCTTGTTTCTACCTCTCCCTTGTCTCTCCATTCTCTCTCCCTCTTCCTTCCCTCTCCCTCTTCCTTCCCTCTCCCTCTTCCTTCTCTCTCCATCTTCCTTCTCTCTCCATCTTCCTTCTCTCTCCATCTTCCTTCTCTCTCCCTTTCCATTCTCTCTCCCTTTTCCTTTCCGCTCCCTTTTCCTTCTCTCTCCCTCTCCCTTCTCTCTCCCTCCTCTCTCCCTTGTCACCCCCTCCTCTCTCCCTCTCCCTTCTCTCTCCCTATCCCTTCTCTCTCCCTTTCCTTGTCTCTCCCTCTCCCTTGTCTCTCCATTCTCTCTCCCGTTTCCTTCCCTCTCCCTTTCCTTCTCTCTCCCTTTTCCTTCTCTCTCCCTTTTCCTTCTCTCTCCTTTTCCCTTCTCTCTCCCTTTTCTTTCTCTCTCCCTTTTCTCACTCCCTTCTCTATCCCTCTGCCTTTCTCTCCCTTCTCTCTCCCTATCCCTTCTCTCTCCCTCTTCCTTCTCTCTCCCTCTTCCGTCTCTCTCCCTTTCCATGCTATCTCCCTTTTCCTTATCTCTCCATTCTCTCCCTTTTCCTTTCCCCTACCCTTTCCTTCGCTCTCCCTCTCCCTTCTCTTTCTCTCCACTCCCTTCTCTCTCTCCCCCTGCCTTCTCTCTCCCTCTCCCTTATAACTCCCTCGTCATTCCCTCTCCCTCTCCCTTCTCTCTCTCAACCATTCCTTTCTCTCTCACCCTCTTCCTTCTCTCTGTCTCTCCCTCTCTCTTCTCTTTCTCCCTTCTCTCTCCTCTCTCCCTCTCCCTTCTCTCTCACTCTCCCTTCTCTCTCCATTTTCCTTGTCACTCCCTCATCTCTCTCTCTCTCTCTCTCTCTCTCTCTCTCTCTCTCTCTCTCCCTTCTCCATCTTCCTTCTTCTCCATCTCCCTTCTCTCTACATCTACCTTCTCTCTCTCCGTATCCCTTCTCTCTCTCCCTCTTCCTTCTCTCTCTCCCTCTTCCTTCTCTCTCCCTCTTCCTTCTCTCTCTCCCTCTCCCTTCTCTCTCTCTCTCTCTCTCTCCCTCTCCATTCTCTCTCTCCCCCTCCCTTCTCTCTCCCTCTCCCTTATAACTCCCTCGTCATTCCCTCTCCCTTCTCTCTCTCCCTTTCCCTTCTCTCTCACCCTCTTCCTTCTCTCTCCCTCTCCCTCTCCCTTCTCTCTCTCCCTTCTCTCTCTCCTCTCTCCCTCTACCTTCTCTCTCCCTCTCCCTTCTCAATCCCTTTTCCTTGTCACTCCCTCATCACTCTCTCTCTCTCCCTTCTCTCTCTCTCCCTTCTCCATCTTCCTTCTTTCTCCATCTCCCTTCTCTCTACATCTACCTTCTCTCTCTCCGTATCCCTTCTCTCTCTCCCTATCCCTTCTCTCTCTCCCTATCCCTTCTCTCTCTCCCTCTTCCTTCTCTCTCCCTATCCCTTGTCGCTCCCTCTCCCTTGTTTCTACCTCTCCCTTGTCTCTCCATTCTCTCTCCCTCTTCCTTCCCTCTCCCTCTTCCTTCTCTCCCCATCTTCCTTCTCTCTCCATCTTCCTTCTCTCTCCATCTTCCTTCTCTCTCCATCTTCCTTCTCTCTCCCTTTCCATTCTCTCTCCCTTTTCCTTTTCCCTCCCTTTTCCTTCTCTCTCCCTCTCCCTTCTCTCTCCCTCCTCTCTCCCTTGTCACCCCCTTCTATCTCCCTCTCCCTTCTCTCTCCCTATACCTTCTCTCTCCCTCTTCCTTCTCTCTCCCTCTTACTTCTCTCTCCCTTTCCATGCTCTCTCCCTTTTCCTTATCTCTCCATTCTCTCCCTTTTCCTTTCCCCTCCCCTTTCCTTCGCTCTCCCTCTCCCTTCTCTCTCTCTCTCCACTCCCTTCTCTCTCTCTCTCCCCCTCCCTTCTCTCTCCCTCTCCCTTATAACTCCCTCGTCATTCCCTCTACCTCTCTCTCTCCCTCTCCCTTCTCTCTCTCTCTCCCTTTCCCTTCTCTCTCACCCTCTTCCTTCTCTCTGTCTCTCCCTCTCCCTTCTCTCACTCTCCCTTCTCTCTCTCCTCTCTCCCTCTCCCTTCTCTCTCCCTCTCCATGCTCTCTCCCTTTTCCTTATCTCTCCATTCTCTCCCTTTTCCTTTCCCCTCCCCTTTCCTTCGCTCTCCCTCTCCCTTCTCTCTCTCTCCACTCCCTTCTCTCTCTCTCTCTCCCTCCCTTCTCTCTCCCTCTCCCTTATAACTCCCTCATCATTCCCTCTACCTCTCTCTCTCCCTCTCCCTTCTCTCTCTCCCTTCTCCATCTTCCTTCTTTCTCCATCTCCCTTCTCTCTACATCTACCTTCTCTCTCTCCGTATCCCTTCTCTCTCTCCGTATCCCTTCTCTCTCTCCGTATCCCTTCTCTCTCTCCCTATCCCTTTCTCTCTCCCTCTTCCTTCTCTCTCCCTATCCCTTGTCGCTCCCTCTGCCTTGTTTCTACCTCTCCCTTGTCTCTCCATTCTCTCTCCCTCTTCCTTCTCTCTCCATCTTCCTTCTCTCTCCATCTTCCTTCTCTCTCCATCTTCCTTCTCTCTCCCTTTCCATTCTCTCTCCCTTTTCCTTTCCGCTCCCTTTTCCTTCTCTCTCCCTCTCCCTTCTCTCTCCCTCCTCTCTCCCTTGTCACCCCCTCCTCTCTCCCTCTCCCTTCTCTCTCCCTATCCCTTCTCTCTCCCTTTCCTTGTCTCTCCCTCTCCCTTGTCTCTCCATTCTCTCTCCCTTTTCCTTCCCTCTCCCTTTCCTTCTCTCTCCCTTTTCCTTCTCTCTCCCTTTTCCTTCTCTCTCCTTTTCCCTTCTCTCTCCCTTTTCTTTCTCTCTCCCTTTTCTCACTCCCTTCTCTATCCCTCTGCCTTTCTCTCCCTTCTCTCTCCCTATCCCTTCTCTCTCCCTCTTCCTTCTCTCTCCCTCTTCCGTCTCTCTCCCTTTCCATGCTATCTCCCTTTTCCTTATCTCTCCATTCTCTCCCTTTTCCTTTCCCCTACCCTTTCCTTCGCTCTCCCTCTCCCTTCTCTCTCTCTCCACTCCCTTCTCTCTCTCCCCCTCCCTTCTCTCTCCCTCTCCCTTATAACTCCCTCGTCATTCCCTCTCCCTCTCCCTTCTCTCTCTCAACCATTCCTTTCTCTCTCACCCTCTTCCTTCTCTCTGTCTCTCCCTCTCTCTTCTCTCTCTCCCTTCTCTCTCCTCTCTCCCTCTCCCTTCTCTCTCACTCTACCTTCTCTCTCCATTTTCCTTGTCACTCCCTCATCTCTCTCTCTCTCTCTCTCTCTCTCTCTCCCTTCTCCATCTTCCTTCTTCTCCATCTCCCTTCTCTCTACATCTACCTTCTCTCTCTCCGTATCCCTTCTCTCTCTCCCTATCACTTCTCTCTCTCCCTATCCCTTCTCTCTCTCCCTTTTCCTTCTCTCTCCCTATCCCTTGTCGCTCCCTCTCCCTTGTTTCTACCTCTCCCTTGTCTCTCCATTCTCTCTCCCTCTTCCTTCTCTCTCCCTCTTCCTTCTCTCTCCCTCTTCCTTCTCTCTCCCTCTTCCTTCCCTCTCCCTCTCCCTTCTCTCTCTCCCTTCTCTCTCTCCTCTCTCCCTCTACCTTCTCTCTCCCTCTCCCTTCTCAATCCCTTTTCCTTGTCACTCCCTCATCACTCTCTCTCTCTCCCTTCTCTCTCTCTCCCTTCTCCATCTTCCTTCTTTCTCCATCTCCCTTCTCTCTACATCTACCTTCTCTCTCTCCCTATCCCTTCTCTCTCTCCCTATCCCTTCTCTCTCTCCCTATCCCTTCTCTCTCTCCCTCTTCCTTCTCTCTCCCTATCCCTTGTCGCTCCCTCTCCCTTGTTTCTACCACTCCCTTGTCTCTCCATTCTCTCTCCCTCTTCCTTCCCTCTCCCTCTTCCTTCTCTCCCCATCTTCCTTCTCTCTCCATCTTCCTTCTCTCTCCATCTTCCTTCTCTCTCCATCTTCCTTCTCTCTCCCTTTCCATTCTCTCTCCCTTTTCCTTTTCCCTCCCTTTTCCTTCTCTCTCCCTCTCCCTTCTCTCTCCCTCCTCTCTCCCTTGTCACCCCCTTCTATCTCCCTCTCCCTTCTCTCTCCCTATACCTTCTCTCTCCCTCTTCCTTCTCTCTCCCTCTTACTTCTCTCTCCCTTTCCATGCTCTCTCCCTTTTCCTTATCTTTCCATTCTCTCCCTTTTCCTTTCCCCTCCCCTTTCCTTCGCTCTCCCTCTCCCTTCTCTCTCTCTCTCCACTCCCTTCTCTCTCTCTCTCCCCCTCCCTTCTCTCTCCCTCTCCCTTATAACTCCCTCGTCATTCCCTCTACCTCTCTCTCTCCCTCTCCCTTCTCTCTCTCTCTCCCTTTCCCTTCTCTCTCACCCTCTTCCTTCTCTCTGTCTCTCCCTCTCCCTTCTCTCACTCTCCCTTCTCTCTCTCCTCTCTCCCTCTCCCTTCTCTCTCCCTCTCCATGCTCTCTCCCTTTTCCTTATCTCTCCATTCTCTCCCTTTTCCTTTCCCCTCCCCTTTCCTTCGCTCTCCCTCTCCCTTCTCTCTCTCTCCACTCCCTTCTCTCTCTCTCTCCCCCTCCCTTCTCTCTCCCTCTCCCTTATAACTCCCTCGTCATTCCCTCTACCTCTCTCTCTCCCTCTCCCTTCTCTCTCTCCCTTCTCTCTCTCTCCCTTTCCCTTCTCTCTCACCCTCTTCCTTCTCTCTGTCTCTCCCTCTCCCTTCTCTCTCTCTCCCTTCTCTCTCTCCTCTCTCCCTCTCCCTTCTCTCTCCCTTCTCTCTCCCTTTTCCTTGTCACTCCCTCATCACTCTCTCTCTCTCCCTCTCTCCCTCTCTCTCTCTCTCTCCCTTCTCTCTCTCTCCCTTCTCCATCTTCCTTCTTTCTCCATCTCCCTTCTCTCTACATCTACCTTCTCTCTCTCCGTATCCCTTCTCTCTCTCCGTATCCCTTCTCTCTCTCCGTATCCCTTCTCTCTCTCCGTATCCCTACTCTCTCTCCCTATCCCTTTTCTCTCTCCCTCTTCCTTCTCTCTCCCTATCCCTTGTCGCTCCCTCTGCCTTGTTTCTACCTCTCCCTTGTCTCTCCATTCTCTCTCCCTCTTCCTTTCCTCTCCCTCTTCCTTCCCTCTCCCTCTTCCTTCTCTCTCCATCTTCCTTCTCTCTCCATCTTCCTTCTCTCTCCATCTTCCTTCTCTCTCCCTTTCCATTCTCTCTCCCTTTTCCTTTCCGCTCCCTTTTCCTTCTCTCTCCCTCTCCCTTCTCTCTCCCTCCTCTCTCCCTTGTCACCCCCTCCTCTCTCCCTCTCCCTTCTCTCTCCCTATCCCTTCTCTCTCCCTTTCCTTGTCTCTCCCTCTCCCTTGTCTCTCCATTCTCTCTCCCTTTTCCTTCCCTCTCCCTTTCCTTCTCTCTCCCTTTTCCTTCTCTCTCCCCTTTCCTTCTCTCACCTTTTCCCTTCTCTCTCCCTTTTCTTTCTCTCTCCCTTTTCTCACTCCCTTCTCTATCCCTCTGCCTTTCTCTCCCTTCTCTCTCCCTATCCCTTCTCTCTCCCTCTTCCTTCTCTCTCCCTCTTCCGTCTCTCTCCCTTTCCATGCTATCTCCCTTTTCCTTATCTCTCCATTCTCTCCCTTTTCCTTTCCCTTACCCTTTCCTTCGCTCTCCCTCTCCCTTCTCTCTCTCTCCACTCCCTTCTCTCTCTCCCCCTGCCTTCTCTCTCCCTCTCCCTTATAACTCCCTCGTCATTCCCTCTCCCTCTCCCTTCTCTCTCTCAACCATTCCTTTCTCTCTCACCCTCTTCCTTCTCTCTGTCTCTCCCTCTCTCTTCTCTCTCTCCCTTCTCTCTCCTCTCTCCCTCTCCCTTCTCTCTCACTCTCCCTTCTCTCTCCATTTTCCTTGTCACTCCCTCATCTCTCTCTCTCTCTCTCTCTCTCTCTCTCCCTTCTCCATCTTCCTTCTTCTCCATCTCCCTTCTCTCTACATCTACCTTCTCTCTCTCCGTATCCCTTCTCTCTCTCCCTCTTCCTTCTCTCTCTCCCTCTTCCTTCTCTCTCTCCCTCTTCCTTCTCTCTCCCTCTTCCTTCTCTCTCCCTATCCCTTGTCGCTCCCTCTCCCTTGTTTCTACCTCTCCCTTGTCTCTCCATTCTCTCTCCCTCTTCCTTCTCTCTCCCTCTTCCTTCTCTCTCCCTCTTCCTTCTCTCTCCCTCTTCCTTCCCTCTCCCTCTCCCTTCTCTCTCTCCCTTCTCTCTCTCCTCTCTCCCTCTACCTTCTCTCTCCCTCTCCCTTCTCAATCCCTTTTCCTTGTCACTCCCTCATCACTCTCTCTCTCTCCCTTCTCTCTCTCTCCCTTCTCCATCTTCCTTCTTTCTCCATCTCCCTTCTCTCTACATCTACCTTCTCTCTCTCCCTATCCCTTCTCTCTCTCCCTATCCCTTCTCTCTCTCCCTATCCCTTCTCTCTCTCCCTATCCCTTCTCTCTCTCCCTCTTCCTTCTCTCTCCCTATCCCTTGTCGCTCCCTCTCCCTTGTTTCTACCTCTCCCTTGTCTCTCCATTCTCTCTCCCTCTTCCTTCCCTCTCCCTCTTCCTTCTCTCCCCATCTTCCTTCTCTCTCCATCTTCCTTCTCTCTCCATCTTCCTTCTCTCTCCATCTTCCTTCTCTCTCCCTTTCCATTCTCTCTTTCCATTTTCCTTTTCCCTCCCTTTTCCTTCTCCCTCCCTCTCCCTTCTCTCTCCCTCCTCTCTCCCTTGTCACCCCCTTCTATCTCCCTCTCCCTTCTCTCTCCCTATACCTTCTCTCTCCCTCTTCCTTCTCTCTCCCTCTTACTTCTCTCTCCCTTTCCATGCTCTCTCCCTTTTCCTTATCTTTCCATTCTCTCCCTTTTCCTTTCCCCTCCCCTTTCCTTCGCTCTCCCTCTCCCTTCTCTCTCTCTCTCTCCACTCCCTTCTCTCTCTCTCTCCCCCTCCCTTCTCTCTCCCTCTCCCTTATAACTCCCTCGTCATTCCCTCTACCTCTCTCTCTCCCTCTCCCTTCTCTCTCTCTCTCCCTTTCCCTTCTCACTCACCCTCTTCCTTCTCTCTGTCTCTCCCTCTCCCTTCTCTCACTCTCCCTTCTCTCTCTCCTCTCTCCCTCTCCCTTCTCTCTCCCTCTCCATGCTCTCTCCCTTTTCCTTATCTCTCCATTCTCTCCCTTTTCCTTTCCCCTCCCCTTTCCTTCGCTCTCCCTCTCCCTTCTCTCTCTCTCCACTCCCTTCTCTCTCTCTCTCCCCCTCCCTTCTCTCTCCCTCTCCCTTATAACTCCCTCGTCATTCCCTCTACCTCTCTCTCTCCCTCTCCCTTCTCTCTCTCCCTTCTCTCTCTCTCCCTTTCCCTTCTCTCTCACCCTCTTCCTTATCTCTGTCTCTCCCTCTCCCTTCTCTCTCTCTCCCTTCTCTCTCTCCTCTCTCCCTCTCCCTTCTCTCTCCCTTCTCTCTCCCTTTTCCTTGTCACTCCCTCATCACTCTCTCTCTCTCCCTCTCTCTCTCTCTCTCTCTCCCTTCTCTCTCTCTCCCTTCTCCATCTTCCTTCTTTCTCCATCTCCCTTCTCTCTACATCTACCTTCTCTCTCTCCGTATCCCTTCTCTCTCTCCGTATCCCTTCTCTCTCTCCGTATCCCTTCTCTCTCTCCCTATCCCTTTTCTCTCTCCCTCTTCCTTCTCTCTCCCTATCCCTTGTCGCTCCCTCTGCCTTGTTTCTACCTCTCCCTTGTCTCTCCATTCTCTCTCCCTCTTCCTTCCCTCTCCTTCTTCCTTCCCTCTCCCTCTTCCTTCTCTCTCCATCTTCCTTCTCTCTACATCTTCCTTCTCACTCCATCTTCCTTCTCTCTCCCTTTCCATTCTCTCTCCCTTTTCCTTTCCGCTCCCTTTTCCTTCTCTCTCCCTCTCCCTTCTCTCTCCCTCCTCTCTCCCTTGTCACCCCCTCCTCTCTCCCTCTCCCTTCTCTCTCCCTATCCCTTCTCTCTCCCTTTCCTTGTCTCTCCCTCTCCCTTGTCTCTCCATTCTCTCTCCCTTTTCCTTCCCTCTCCCTTTCCTTCTCTCTCCCTTTTCCTTCTCTCTCCCCTTTCCTTCTCTCACCTTTTCCCTTCTCTCTCCCTTTTCTTTCTCTCTCCCTTTTCTCACTCCCTTCTCTATCCCTCTGCCTTTCTCTCCCTTCTCTCTCCCTATCCCTTCTCTCTCCCTCTTCCTTCTCTCTCCCTCTTCCGTCTCTCTCCCTTTCCATGCTATCTCCCTTTTCCTTATCTCTCCATTCTCTCCCTTTTCCTTTCCCCTACCCTTTCCTTCGCTCTCCCTCTCCCTTCTCTCTCTCTCCACTCCCTTCTCTCTCTCCCCCTCCCTTCTCTCTCCCTCTCCCTTATAACTCCCTCGTCATTCCCTCTCCCTCTCCCTTCTCTCTCTCAACCATTCCTTTCTCTCTCACCCTCTTCCTTCTCTCTGTCTCTCCCTCTCTCTTCTCTCTCTCCCTTCTCTCTCCTCTCTCCCTCTCCCTTCTCTCTCACTCTCCCTTCTCTCTCCATTTTCCTTGTCACTCCCTCATCTCTCTCTCTCTCTCTCTCTCTCTCTCTCTCTCTCTCTCTCTCTCTCTCCCTTCTCCATCTTCCTTCTTCTCCATCTCCCTTCTCTCTACATCTACCTTCTCTCTCTCCGTATCCCTTCTCTCTCTCCCTCTTCCTTCTCTCTCTCCCTCTTCCTTCTCTCTCTCCCTCTTCCTTCTCTCTCTCCCTCTTCCTTCTCTCTCTCCCTCTTCCTTCTCTCTCCCTATCCCTTGTCGCTCCCTCTCCCTTGTTTCTACATCTCCCTTGTCTCTCCATTCTCTCTCCCTCTTCCTTCTCTCTCCCTCTTCCTTCTCTCTCCCTCTTCCTTCTCTCTCCCTCTTCCTTCTCTCTCCCTCTTCCTTCTCTCTCCCTCTTCCTTCTCTCTCCCTCTTCCTTCTCTCTCCCTCTTCCTTCTCTCTCCATCTTCCTTCTCTCTCCATCTTCCTTCTCTCTCCATCTCCCTTCTCTCTCCCTCCTCTCTCCCTTGTCACCCCCTTCTCTCTCCCTCTCCCTTCTCTCTCCCTATCCCTTCTCTCTCCCTTTCCTTGTCTCTCCCTCTCCCTTGTCTCTCCATTCTCTCTCCCTATCCCTTCTCTCTCCCTCTTCCTTCTCTCTCCCTCTTACTTCTCTCTCCCTTTCCATGCTCTCTCCCTTTCCATGCTCTCTCCCTTTTCCTTATCTCTCCATTCTCTCCCTTTTCCTTGCCTCCCCTTTCCTTCGCTCTCCCTCTCCCTTCTCTCTCTCTCCACTCCCTTCTCTCTCTCTCCACTCCCTTCTCTCTCTCTCCCCCTCCCTTCTCTCTCCCTCTCCCTTATAACTCCCTCGTCATTCCCTCTACCTCTCTCTCTCCCTCTCCCTTCTCTCTCTCTCCCTTTTCTCTCTCCTCTCTCCCTCTCCCTTCTCTCTCCCTCTCCCTTCTCTCTCCCTTTTCCTTGTCACTCCCTCATCACTCTCTTTCTCTCCCTTCTCTCTCTCTCTCCCTTTTCTCTCTCCCTCTTCCTTCGCTCTCCCTATCCCTTCTCTCTCCCTTTCCTTGTCTCTCCCTCTTCCTTGTCTCTCCATTCTCTCTCCCTTCTCATTCTCTCTCCCTTTTCCTTCTATCTCCCTTTCCTTCTCTCTCCCTTTTCCTTCTCTCTCCCTTTTCCTTCTCTCTCCCTTTTCTTTCTCTCTCCATTTTCTCACTCCCTTCTCTATCCCTCTGCCTTCTCTCTCCCTTCTCTCTCCCTATCCATTCTCTCTCCCTCTTCCTTCTCTCTCCCTCTTCCTTCTCTCTCCCTTTCCAATCTCTCTCCCTTTTCCTTGTCTCTCCATTCTCTCCCTTTTCCTTTCCCCTCCCCTTTCCTTTGCTCTCCCTCTCCCTTCTCTCTCTCTCCACTCCCTTCTCTCTCTCTCTCCCCCTCCCTTCTCTATCCCTCTCCCTTATAACTCCCTGATCATTCCCTCTACCTCTCTCTCCCCCTCTCCCTTCTCTCTCTCTCCCTTTCCCTTCTCTCGCACCCTCTTCCTTCTCTCTGTCTATCCCTCTCCCTTCTCTCTCTCCCTTCTCTCTCTCCTCTCTCCCTCTCCCTTCTCTCTCCCTCTCCCTTCTCTCTCCCTTTTCCTTGTCACTCCCTCATCACTCTCTCCCTCTCCCTTCTCTCTCCCTCTCCCTTCTCTCTCCCTATCCCTTCTCTCTCCCTATCCCTTCTCTCTCCCTTTCCTTGTCTCTCCCTCTCCCTTGTCTCTCCATTCTCTCTCCCTCTTCCTTCTCTCTCCCTCTTCCTTCTCTCTCCCTTTTCCTTCTATCTCCCTTTCCTTCTCTCTCCCTTTTCCTTCTCTCTCCCTTTACCTTCTCTCTCATTTTGCCTTCTCTCTCCCTTTTCTCTCCCTTTTCTCTCCCTTTTCTCTACCTTTTCTCTCCCTTTTCTCTCCCTTTTCTTTTCCTTTTCTCTCCCTTTTCCTTTTCTCTCCCTTTTCCTTTTCTCTCCCTTTTCCTTTTCTTTCCCTTTTCCTTTTCTCTCCCTCACCCTTCTCTCTCCCTTCTCTCTCCATCTCCCTTCTCTCTACATCTACCTTCTCTCTCTCCGTATCCCTTCTTCCTCTCCCTATCCCTTCTCTCTCTCCCTATCCCTTCTTTCTCTCCCTATCCCTTCTCTCTCTCCCTCTTCCTTCTCTCTCCCTATCCCTTCTCTCTCCCTTTCCTTGTCTCTCCCTCTCCCTTCTCTCTCCCTTTTCTTTCTCTCTCCATTCTCTCTCCCTTTTCTCACTCCCTTCTCTATCCCTCTGCCTTCTCTCTCCCTTCTCTCTCCCTATCCCATCTCTCTCCCTCTTCCTTCTCTCTCCCTCTTCCTTCTCTCTCACTTTCCATGCTCTCTCCCTTTTCCTTGTCTCTCCATTCTCTCCCTTTTCCTTTCCCCTCTCCTTTCCTTCGCTCTCCCTCTCCCTTCTCTCTCCCTCCTCTCTCCCTTGTCACTTCCATCTCTCTCCCTCTCCCTTCTCTCTCACTATCCCTTCTCTCTCCCTTTCCTTGTCTCTCCCTCTCCCTTATCTCTCCATTCTCTCTCCCTCTTCCTTCTCTCTCCCTTTTCCTTCTATCTCCATTTCCTTCTCTCTCCCTTTTCATTTTCTCTCCCTTTTCCTTTTCTCTCCCTCTCCCTTCTCTCTCCCTCTCCCTTCTCTGTCCCTCCTCTCACACTTGTCTCTCCCTGCTTTCTCTCTCTCCCTTCTCTCTCCCTCTCTTCTCTCTCCCTCTCCCTTCTCTCTCCCTCTCCCTTCTCTCCATTTTTTTCTCTCTTACTCCCACTCTATCTCTTTCACTTCAACCCGTCTCTTGCTCTCACACACATTTCTTTCTTCCACTTCTCTCTCTCTCTTTTTCTTTCTCAAACCCTCTCTTTCTCTCCCTGCTCTCTATTACTCTCCCTGACTAGCATCCCTGCTCCTTCTAAATCACCTGTATTTTACTCTCACAAATGTCCTTTCTTTCTCTCTCTCTCTTTCAAGGACTACCACTCTCCCCTCTCTCTCACAAACCCCTCTCTCACTCAGTCTAAGCATTGTTTATTTAGT